>NC_081182.1:218826891-219100459 GCF_029867415.1 Vicia villosa | reverse complement strand
ACCCCCTTGGTTTTTACTCAAAACTGAGGTTAAAATATTAAGTTATTACCTCAGTTTTACACAAACTAAAACAAATAAAGAGTAATAGTTGATGGTGTATACCGCCGTCGTCGCCTCCTTCCATCGAACCACTGCAACTCTCTTTTTTCTGACGAACGTAGGCGCCGCTGCGAGGCCAAATATGGCATTAGTTTTATGTGAATCCCTCTGCAAGTATCAAAACAAAACGCAAAAGATCTTATGCCCTAGCCATGATATTGTTCAATTTATGCGTTAAAGTTCCAAGTTTAAGGTTCAAATCCTCCCTATTTCATGCCACAAACTCAAACAAAACATTAAATCGTATTAAAACGTAAGAATATATGTAAAACGAAAATCAAGAACCATGGATATTGTAGCAACCTGCCCTAAAAATATAGCTTTTAGAGTCGCCACCTATTCTGAAGGGTGAATAGGAAACCCTACGCAGTTTAGAGATCGGGGTAAGTTATTATAATCAGGTCGAGGGAAGGTGTTAGGCACCCTCAACCCTTTCCTATTGGCTTTGAATCTAAGGGTCAAGTTTTATGGCTAAATATTCAGGTTAATAGCTAAATAAGTGAATAGGGGAAAAATTGAGATTTTAGGGAAGGGGACTCGCCTTGGTTATCTAAGTGCCTACGTATCTCCTTAGGGAGAATCAGAGTCAACGTAGTTCGGGCACAGGATTGTACGCCTTAGAATTAGAATTTGTGGTTTGAAATTGATTAAAGGCTTTTTGAGTGGCCTATTCGCAGTTTTGAATTAGGATGAAAATCCGTAGTTTGATTTGAGGTGCTTTGAATGTTTTAAGTTTTGGGCGTACAACCCTGATTTGATATGGCACCGTTAGATGCGGTGACCAATAGCTTTGGTCAGTATAGCTAACGGATTAAGGGGCATTGCTGGTTACTCAGATCGATAGATTGATCATCGCGGGCAGCAAATTAAAAGTGTTTTAAATTTGTATTTTTATCTCCTGTCTAATGCGACTAATAGATTTAGTCGGGTCGAGAGAAGAATTAAAGTTAATGTTTTATTATTTTTATCTCTCGTCTAATGCGACTAATAGCTTTAGTCGGGTCGAGGAGAGAATTAATGTTAATGTTTTCTTTGTTGCCGAATGGGCAATGGGATTGGACAAACCCTAATGTATATAACCATTATAGGTTTTTTTGTAATTTAGTATTAATTAAAATTAATTAAATCAATTAAGTCGAGTAATCGACCTAATCGAATAATCGAGATAAATCCTAATAATTACATCCCCTAATTTGCATCTAATCCTAATTATTATTTTAATTCTAATCCTGATTCAAAAATTAAATTATATACAAAGAAAACTATTAATTAAGATTAATTATATAGTTAAAAATTAATAATTAGATAAAACCTGAGGAGTGATCCTGTGTTGTGGCTTTTGAGGGTTCTGTCATACCCTAATTTTTGACCCCCCTGAGATGACATATCTTCAGGATTTTCATCAGGTCAAAACTAGTGCCCAAAGCAGTCACTTCTTCATCTGGCATTTAATCAAGGATATTCAAAGACAAGAGAACTCAGGCAAAGGATCAATCAATAGAGGGATTAGTCTCTAATACAATCATAAGACTCAAAAGCCTCATTATTACACCTATGATTGATTAAGACACCCAGTCATCTAAGCACAGAATCACTCAGATCAACAGACTAGGGTTTGGAGCATATCAAGGACTAAAATCAGGGATCACTTTTGGGAAACCCTAAAAAGCCCCAGGGAACCATTCAAAGACATCAATCATCTTCAAATAACTCATGTGACAAGATCCACTGGACATTACACCTCAGTTCAAAGTCTACAGTCATCATTGTCCTCTGGTCGACAATTAGGGTTTTTGACCTAATTCACCAAGATAGTTGACTTTTAATCAGGGCATGAATCCAAAACTCAAGACATGATTCAAGAGTCTCTACTACCTCAATATAATCCATTTACATCATTCATTTGAGGATAAGATCTTGTTTCTACACAAAAGTCCAAAAATTCACTTTGTCAGGCAAAAGTCAACTGTATGGGATCACCTTTGACTTTTAAGGTTTTTGTTCAAAAAATGACTTTCAAAGATCAATATCATCAATATATGGATATTAAAGTCATTTGACCAAAGAAATTCAAAGAAATTCATCAAGGAGCAAAAAGTCGGGAATTAGGGTTTTTGAAGGCATGGTGAGAACTCAAAATTTCACCTACACAACTCAAAAAACTTCCAACATGAAAGTTGTAGATCTTGCAAAATAAAACAACATCTTACAAAGGAACTTTTTTCAAAACATCAATCATTTATGAAGTTTTGGAAATTTTGATGTTTAGGTCATAAACACTTAGAAATTTTTCTAAGTGTTTTAACCTAGTTTTCATCCAACTTTGGGCTCATTTTTCACAAATTTCCCAAATGATTCTGAAGAAGACATAAACTAATGATTTAAAGTAGATGTTTAGGGCTTTCCAAATTGTGTTCAACCTTCTCCAAATTCAATTTGAGCTAAGAGTTATGCTTGTTCAAAGTTGGCCTCATGAAGTAAAATTATAGGTCATGGACACTTTTGGACTTTGCAAATTTTGTGCAAATAACCTCTCTTATGGATGCTACACGACCCATAACACATCTGAAACCATGCCATGCATTCATTTTCACCATGCCATAAGAATTGAAGAAGATTCTAAAAACAAGAACATGTGATTATGTAATGATTACATTTGTGAATTTATGGCAAATTGATGAATCACCCAAGGAATCTTCTCACCAACCAATTAGAGCTCATTTCTGGCTCAGAATTGTCCCCTAAGATTAAACAAAATCGAGGGCTAGGGGATTGATCAAATGGAATCAAAATTCTCATCATTGCATAAGAGATACTTGCAAACTTCCTTCATGGCTAAGAAAGCAAATCAACTTCACTAAGGAAGCTCACTCCTCTGCAGCTATACTGATCCATTTGCCTATAAATACAGATGCATTCCTCATTCAAAAACACACCAAAGCAACCATATTCCTTGCTTTCTCTTTCTCTTCTCATGTTCATTGTTTTTCAAAGTTCTTTGGCAAGAAGAATCGATTTCTTCAAACCAAAGCTCATCTTTGGGAAGTGAACATTCTAACATCTCAAGGGAGGTCATTTGAGGTGATCCAAGCACCTGGATCACTTCTGTAAGTGGAGGAACACCATTGTTGCTCTCACTTTGGAGCATTTGCAGTTGGAGGTCCATGGAGTAATTCAGGAGGTTCCGAGCCAAGCCAATCATCCAGGCACACTCCTCAGGTCATAGTGAAGCTAACCAGATGGCTGCAGCTCATCTGTAACTCAAGAATCAACACCCTCCATGTTCACTTGAAGCTGAAATCGAGGGAGGTCCATAGAACAATTCAGAAGGATTCAGGCTGCAATAAGCATTCAGTTAGCATCATTGAGTCTCAGGGAAGCTATTGAGATCATTCATTCAAGCCCAGGTGCTCTCCATCATCCTCACGACCTCCATTTTCAGAGGTAAGTTTCTGAACTCCACCTCTTTAATTTAAGCACTCTTTGTGGTAAAGCTCGATTCTATCTTGTTCAGCATCATTAGAGGATTGAAAACCCTCTATCATCATTCATTTATTCATCTTGTGCATCATTTAATTTTAAAATTAGGGTTTATGTGTTCTTCGTGTTCATAATGAAATTCGTTAGTTGCACTTAGAATAAATGAATTCTGAGCCCATAATCATGTTCCTTGTCCAAAAACGAGTGAGATTGATGTTTACATCATGCCACTTAGTTGAGAGACCAGAGAGTTAGGAATTTGAAAATCTGAAGCTCGAGGAAGAAGATGAACATGGCGCGCGTAAAATTTGAATTTCCTGGCTTATCTGAAAATATAATATATTGAGTGTATATAGTTAACAAGCTGCGCGCGCAGCTCAGTTGGTTAAGTTTTGAAATGTGATCATGAAGGGCGTGGGTTCGAACCTCTCTAGGGCCAAACCAATTTTTTAGCATCCATTTTCATTCTTTTTTTTATACAAACTTCACACAATTAATAAACTTATCAAATTAAATCATTTTCACTTCATTATTCACACACTTGCTATTTAATATACCTACTTTGTGAATAATCAAAAAAATCATAAAAATATTATTTATTTCATGTATTTTAATTAGGTTTAAAATAGTATGTTTTAAATGTTTTCTTAAATACTTTAAAATATATATATTCATTTTGTTTTAACCTAATTACTTTGTGAATAATTTTATGATAAAACCCTAATTATTTAGGTCTTAATTGGGTATAGATTTCATCTTTGCCTTAATTAAGTTGACTTTTGTCAATATTCAAAACTGTTTTCAATCTCTGATTAAACAGATGATTAGGGTTTTCAAACAACAAAACTTTGCATCATTCCAAATCATTTTTCAACTTGCTTTTACACCAGTACTGTAAAGTACTGGGCCTCTAATAGAGTGTAAGTCCCAAACACCTTCTCTTCTTAGCTTGTTTTCAAAACTGTATTTTCAAAATCTTCTTTCTGTTTTCAAAACATTCTTCTGGTATTTGAAGGGCATTATTCCCGGTGAAACTCTTCAGATACCTATGTGACCTTTGTCCATCTTCACTTCTTCTGTTTTCAAAAACCATAAACTGTTTATCATATATTCAACTGTCATCAACAAAACAACAAAAATACTGTTGAGGCTCTGTACATACTCCTTCAATGGCCTCCACTCCATCCAGGTTAGGCTTTACAAGCTTTCAATTTACAGTCTTTATTTAAATTACTGTCAAATATAAACTGTGCATATATTAGTTTAGAACTACGTTTGAGTATAAACCCTAGGACAGTTAAACTATATATATATTATAGGAATATGGCCTAGGATTGAGAATGTCTTCCCGGTGAAGGCTCTTTCCTAATTAGAGATCTGTAGTTCAAACCCCCAAGATGAATTATTCCCGGTGAAACATCTTGGCAAAAACCTTAGAATCCAAAAATAAATAGGACACATCCACCCAAAGAGGAATTATTCCCGGTGAAACCTCTTACCCATTTGCTTAGAGCCAAAATAAGTTCAAAACCACATAGCTTTCTCTTGTGCTATAACAAGGACCCTCGATTAGCCTCCTCTTGGGCTTTGTACAAGGACCCACAGGCTTCTTAAAAGCATTTCCAGCTTCCTCTTGAGCTTGTATACAAGGACCCATCAGGTTTCTTATAAACATAGGAACAGGTCTTTAGTCACCTTTTAGCCTACCCTGGTGAGTTTCTTCCAATTTAAACCAGACTTTAAACAAGCTAAGTTTGTCTCAATTTTGCATTGAGTACACCTTTTGGAATGAGAGACATGGATAGTCTCTGTCACCCTTATCTTCATCAATCTTCCTTAGCAGAGTCTAGGATCCATGCTTTGGGTCATCCTCAGCATTGAGTCAGCCTTCATCTTGGGCTTTAAACAAGAAGTCTCCATTAGATAATCTTTCTGCCATTCATTTTCAATAAAACCCCTGGAAAGGGTTAGCCTCCAACATCTGTCTAAAAAATGTCAAACCCCTGGAAAGGGTTAGCCTCCAACATCTGTCTAAAAAATGTCAAACCCCTGGAAAGGGTTAGCCTCCAACATCTGTCTAAAAAATGTCAAACCCCTGGAAAGGGTTAGCCTCCAACATCTGTCTAAAAAATGTTAAACCCCTGGAAAGGGTTAGCCTCCAAAGTCAATTTAAAATCAATCCATCATTTCAATAAATCCCTGGAAAGGGTTAGCTTCCACACATTCTTTCATTTTCAATAAAACCCCTGGAAAGGGTTAGCCTCCAAAGTCAATTAATTAATAAATGTCAATAAATAAAGATTCATTTCTCTTAGGAGATAATTTCCCCAAAAGAGTCAAAACCCCTGGAAAGGGTCAGCCTCTAAAAACATGATAAAGTCAGTCTTTTAACAGACAAATTCACCAGCTGAGTCAAAATCCCTGGAAAGGGTTAGCTTCCAAAGAAAAACAGTCTTTTAATAAATAAAACCTCCTCAGTAGAGTCAAAACCAACAAAAACAGTTAGCCTCAACCTTGGGCTTCATACAAGGCACCCAAACAATAAAACTCCCCTGTCAAGAGTCAGCCTCAACCTTGGGCATTGTACAAGGCAGATAATAGAGTCTCCCCAGTGAGTTCTTCATCATTCAGTAGCCACAACCTTGGGCTTTGTACAAGGCAGATAAACCATATTTTCATGTGTCAAAGATTCCTAACACCTAGGATCTTTTCCCCATAGAGTCATCCATACTCAGTTTAAAAAAGGAGTCTGCCACAACCTTGGGCTTTGTACAAGGCAGAAAATAATGTTTTTCCCCTAGCTAGAGTTAGCCACAACCTTGGGCTTTGTACAAGGCACACAAATAGAGTCTCCCTAAGTAGAGTCAGCCTCAATTATGGGCTTTGTACAGAACACAAAAAATACCCTGTAATTAATCCTCAGTGGAGTCATCTCCCAGAGTCAATAATAATTAATAAATCAATCAAAAAGCCTCAAGCTTGGGCCTCATTCAAGCCAGCTAAAGTCAAATCTTTTATACAGTAGATAGACATAGCTTATCTCTATAGAGAGATATTTTTACTACTCTACCACATTCAAACAAACAAACATTTCAATTTCAATTTCAATCAAAGTCTCCCATTTAGGACTCTGAAAGACATGCTCTGGCACATCCCCAGACTTGTACACTTTCCCTAATTTGGACGAGCATCTTTCTTTCATTTAAGAGGCATCTGACTGGCATACTTGCACACACAAGTAAGGTCCCCCTCTTGAATGAAATAAATCCAGTTATTCTGTCACTCTTTCAAAATGTTTGTGGTAGAATAGTACAAATACCTCTCTGTAGAGATGATTTCATGTCTCTTTACTGTAAACAGAGATTTAATTCAAAGCTTCAACCTTGAGTGTAACACCCAGTATTTAGTTAATTATTTAATTAAATACTTTCAAATTATTTCGAATTTAATTGTTGAATTTTTGGAGTATTGAGAATTGTTGACATGGGTTTTATGATTAATTAGTCGATTAATTAATTGATTAAGTTGTAGAAAAAGTATTGAAGAAATATTAGATTTGTTATATGGACTTAATTAAGTGATGGTGGTAGTAAAAGGTGGGGTGTCAATGTTAGGCCCAATAGGTTTAGTAAAATTAGGTTAAGATAAGGATTAGGTTAATTAGAAGAGAAAAAGTCTTGGGGAATTGGTCATGGGAAGTTGTAGAGAAGAGAGAAAATAGGAGAGAAATTCATTCCCGTTTTTCTTGCGGCAGTCTCACTAAATCGAAGATCCCCGATTCGTTAACCGTTGGATCGTCGCCAAATTTTGTGGGTAGGTTCGCAACACCTAGAGCTAACTTTTGACCGTTGGGATCTTCAAAATAAGGTCTGAGTTGTGAGATATCATCATCGCACTGAAGCTGCATATTTGGGGAAAATTTTCAGATTTTGATTCTGATTAAAAGAGGCAATGGTTGGGAGCTAAGGCTAGATGGCTTCGATCGGTAGAATTGTAGAGTGGACTCCGAATACAAGGTAAGGGGTGGGGTTCTAACTCTATAACCGGACTCATGATGAATGATATGTGGGGGTTAAATTCGTAGGAAATTATTCCTGATTAGTTGTTGTGATTCTGTTGTGTTGATTCGATGAAATTAGTTGTTGTTGTGGTGATAATTGTTATTGTTTTATGCGAAGTTGAAGGATGTTTCAGTGACGATGTATACCTCTATTTATTAGTATAGCGACGATATAGGCTTATGCCTTGTGACGATGATGTTGTTTGTTGTGTGTGTTTGTTGCATTCATATACATATGCATTTTTGGCGACGGCCTGGATTGGCAAATTAGTGACGAAGGCTTATGCCTTGATGCCTCTGTTTAACTGGCAATTGGCGATGGGGGCTGAAGCCCTGGGTACCACATGCATGTGCAATTGTAGAGTCTCATTATATGTGGCATGAGTGTGATTTAATTGTGACGTGATTGTGACTTGAGTTGTTGTTGAGTTGTGATAATGTGAAGTTGTAATTATAAATTGTTACACTAATGACGTGTTGTGACAGGTATTGTCTGGAAGATGAGAAATAGTTGTCATAACTATTAATATGTTGTTGTTATTTATCTTTGTTAATTATAACTGTTCAGGTTAATTTTTATTACAAATGTTGTCTGAAAGTTGTAACGTGATAATTTCGTATGATTAAATTCTAATATATTGTTTATCATGCGTTTGTTTATATTGGTAGATATCTCACCCTTTCTGAATGATGTTTCCCTACCATGGGAAATTGACAGGTACTCAAGATAGCGGTGGAAGTTTGAAGTGATTTTATGAAGTCTTTAGTTGCTGTTATTCGAGTTGGTGTCTTGTTCTGATACGTAGCACTCGGGGGGATAAAGAGATTGTTTTATTTATTATGTTGTTTGCTGAATTTTTAAGTGAACTATGTTTTAAATTGTAACTTAAAGTTACCGTGCAATGATGCTACGACTTGAATTTAATATTTATGAAGTTTGATGATTCCGCTGCGAGTTAACTATTTAATTTGAAACAAAGTGATTTTTTAATAATGATTTGATTGTCCGTTTTAAGTTACGTGCTATGTATCTATGTGAAGGCAAATAAGCCGTAATTGTTTTTGAATGACGAATATGTGATACCTCAAATGAATGTTGTTTGGAATTTATACTCTGATTTTATTATATTTTTCGGGTAGATTTTGGGGTGTTACATTAGTGGTATCAGAGCAGGTCGGTCCGTCCGGCCAGAGTCGTCTAATTATTGTTTATCTCTTTGTACGCGACAAGTGTGTACAACACTGTCGGTACTTGTTGCTTTCTGGTTGTTGCAGGAATTAGTTTGAGCGAAGTGGGGGAGAGCTTTGCTTCTCGGATGTGGTTCAGTTGCAAGTTCGCAAGGAGGATTGTTGTCTGGGTGTTTCAAAAACTGAATTTCGACGAAAGAAGGTGTCTCTCGAGTTATAAAAAGTTTGGAAGTGAGGAGATATGTTAAGAGTTGTTTGGAATATGTTTAAGTTGAAGAAAAATGAGTTTTGGAGTGGAAATTCCGTAAGCAAAACGCAGGAAATTGCTGAATGTTTTGTGAAACTTCAAAAATTCATAACTTGAGTTCTGGACATCCGATTTGAGTCCCGTTTGAAGCGTTGGAAAGCTAACGAGATGAAATTTATTTTAAAAATGGTTTCAGAAGCTGTAATAGACTTATTTATAACAGGATGATGTTGGAAAGAGATGGGATTTGCGGTTATGCTTGTTCTTGGAACTGGACTTGTTTGTTGGTGCCGCACAGGACGTCAGCGTCAAAGTTGAGTGAATTTAAGGAGTAATTAATAGGTTTATTGAAAATAAATTTTAAGAATTAGTGTACCATTTGAGAAGTTTTGGAGATACCGTAAAGAGTGTCGCTGCATGGCGTCGATGTTCGCACTTTCGAATAGCGTTGGAATAGTTTACAAGTTAGTAACGGTTATGTTGAAGAAGTACCGGAATGGTCGACATATGTGTAATCGATTTGAGATGTGTTAATGGTTTGTTATGTTGGATGGTTGGACGTGGAGGTGAAGTTGATGATGGTTGTATCGGATAAATTTTCGAGGACGAAAATATTCTAAGTGGGGGAGAGTTGTAACACCCAGTATTTAGTTAATTATTTAATTAAATACTTTCAAATTATTTCGAATTTAATTGTTGAATTTTTGGAGTATTGAGAATTGTTGACATGGGTTTTATGATTAATTAGTCGATTAATTAATTGATTAAGTTGTAGAAAAAGTATTGAAGAAATATTAGATTTGTTATATGGACTTAATTAAGTGATGGTGGTAGTAAAAGGTGGGGTGTCAATGTTAGGCCCAATAGGTTTAGTAAAATTAGGTTAAGATAAGGATTAGGTTAATTAGAAGAGAAAAAGTCTTGGGGAATTGGTCATGGGAAGTTGTAGAGAAGAGAGAAAATAGGAGAGAAATTCATTCCCGTTTTTCTTGCGGCAGTCTCACTAAATCGAAGATCCCCGATTCGTTAACCGTTGGATCGTCGCCAAATTTTGTGGGTAGGTTCGCAACACCTAGAGCTAACTTTTGACCGTTGGGATCTTCAAAATAAGGTCTGAGTTGTGAGATATCATCATCGCACTGAAGCTGCATATTTGGGGAAAATTTTCAGATTTTGATTCTGATTAAAAGAGGCAATGGTTGGGAGCTAAGGCTAGATGGCTTCGATCGGTAGAATTGTAGAGCGGACTCCGAATACAAGGTAAGGGGTGGGGTTCTAACTCTATAACCGGACTCATGATGAATGATATGTGGGGGTTAAATTCGTAGGAAATTATTCCTGATTAGTTGTTGTGATTCTGTTGTGTTGATTCGATGAAATTAGTTGTTGTTGTGGTGATAATTGTTATTGTTTTATGCGAAGTTGAAGGATGTTTCAGTGACGATGTATACCTCTATTTATTAGTATAGCGACGATATAGGCTTATGCCTTGTGACGATGATGTTGTTTGTTGTGTGTGTTTGTTGCATTCATATACATATGCATTTTTGGCGACGGCCTGGATTGGCAAATTAGTGACGAAGGCTTATGCCTTGATGCCTCTGTTTAACTGTCAATTGGCGATGGGGGCTGAAGCCCTGGGTACCACATGCATGTGCAATTGTAGAGTCTCATTATATGTGGCATGAGTGTGATTTAATTGTGACGTGATTGTGACTTGAGTTGTTGTTGAGTTGTGATAATGTGAAGTTGTAATTATAAATTGTTACACTAATGACGTGTTGTGACAGGTATTGTCTGGAAGATGAGAAATAGTTGTCATAACTATTAATATGTTGTTGTTATTTATCTTTGTTAATTATAACTGTTCAGGTTAATTTTTATTACAAATGTTGTCTGAAAGTTGTAACGTGATAATTTCGTATGATTAAATTCTAATATATTGTTTATCATGCGTTTGTTTATATTGGTAGATATCTCACCCTTTCTGAATGATGTTTCCCTACCATGGGAAATTGACAGGTACTCAAGATAGCGGTGGAAGTTTGAAGTGATTTTATGAAGTCTTTAGTTGCTGTTATTCGAGTTGGTGTCTTGTTCTGATACGTAGCACTCGGGGGGATAAAGAGATTGTTTTATTTATTATGTTGTTTGCTGAATTTTTAAGTGAACTATGTTTTAAATTGTAACTTAAAGTTACCGTGCAATGATGCTACGACTTGAATTTAATATTTATGAAGTTTGATGATTCCGCTGCGAGTTAACTATTTAATTTGAAACAAAGTGATTTTTTAATAATGATTTGATTGTCCGTTTTAAGTTACGTGCTATGTATCTATGTGAAGGCAAATAAGCCGTAATTGTTTTTGAATGACGAATATGTGATACCTCAAATGAATGTTGTTTGGAATTTATACTCTGATTTTATTATATTTTTCGGGTAGATTTTGGGGTGTTACATTGAGCTTCAAGCAAGGCACCAAAAACAATTAATTTCCCTAGTTAGTTCCCCGAACTACATTAAGCTCTGACTTCCACTAGGGATATGTAGGCATGATGTTCACAAGGAATCTCAGCGAGCTAATAAAATACCAAAAATAGTCAGTCTGTCTATCTGTCTGTCTTTCTTTAATCAATTCAATTCTCTCTCCTAACACAAAGGAGAAACTTTCCCAATCATTAGCAGCAAACACAATCACAATGACACAGAGAAGGTTCCTGTAGAGTACTACAGATATGTAGGGTGTTTAAACACTTCCCTATGTATAACCGACCTCCCGGACTCCAGAATTTCTAGTCTAGGTGAAATCCCCACACTTAGCAAACTCCTAGGGTTTAGTTGAGATCTTTTTTCCCCTTTCCTACTCGTAGGACAAATAAGAAAGTTCGTGTGATATCGTAGGAAGAACTGAAATAAAATTCATCCCACCACGGGCGCATTCTCCTTCCAAATTTCGCGTGAAGGGTTTAGCGTGCCGTCCTCCCAAGTGAAACGGGGAGGTAAAAGAAAACGACACCACAGAAAAATGGAGACTCTGCTGGGGATATAAGTGTTAAAAACCTTGGTTTTTCATCCAAACCAATGGTTGACCTGTTGCTGGTCCAGCCCCAATGAGGAATTAGGGATGCCAAATTCCCCCTCAAACAAGAGAGGTCCTGCCTAACCTCTGTGTCATATCATGTGTTTGTTGCATATATATTTGTTTATTTTGTTTATTCTGTATCGGGAAAGGGCTTGATTCCCCCTTGTGGTGAGAAATCCTATACCCGGATTTGAGTGCAACATAAGATAGGATGGAGGATGTCTTCCCGGTGAAGGCCCTCTAATCTTGGTTTCCAAGTCTACTCTTGGGATTTGCCTGGCTGGTTGTGATTAACTGCGCCACTGCATTCCGAGACTGATTTGTACCAGGAGGACCTAGAAACACATTAACCCCACTTAAAGCCTTTTTTAGGACGTAGAGCGGTGATTACGGAAGTAATTGTCACGCAGATACTACACTCAGAGAAAACTCTCTTATAGATACCAATCAACGTATCTTTAAGGTTGAGCAAAAACTCTGAGACCCCTAGAACCCGTTCTACAGGTACAAAAATCCTTATCCTTAGTTTACCATTGGGGCGGGGATTGCGTTTTGACTTCATGACCACTATACCCTTCAACGCCATGTTTGTTTAAAACTCTTGTGTGTGCATTCATGCATTCATGCATCATTCATTAATAAACAACTAAAAACAAAAAAAAAGAGTCTTTTTTCGAGTCGTTTTTCAAGGAAACTAAATAACGAACGTTTTGAACTTCATAGAAAGAGAGAAACGGAGAAAGGACTTAAGGATCTATATTATGGATTACGGAAGAAAGAGAGCTAGGAAATACACCTTCAAGATTCCCCAGGTCGAGGAACTGGGAAAGCTCGGAAAACTGGTGGTCAACCCCCAGGCTTTCAAGGAGAAGTATGGAAAACTTCTGCCTTTGCTCAATACCAACATGGTGGATGGGATCCTTCCCACCTTGGTACAGTTTTACGATCCAACGTATCACTGCTTCACCTTTCCAGATTATCAGCTCATGCCTACGTTAGAGGAGTACTCTCGTCTGATTGGAATACCCGTGTACGCGCAAGATCCGTACTCCGGTTTGGAAAAGAATCCCGACGACATTATCATTGCTGCAACTACTCCTTTGAACGTAGTCGACATCAGAACTCATATGGTGAGTAGAGGAGGAATTCAAGGATTGCCCTCCAAATTCCTGTTTGATCAAGCTAGGTACTTCGTCAGCATCCAAGATATGAGCGCTTTTGAGGAAGTCTTGGCTTTGCTTATCTACGGATTGTTTTTGTTCCCTAACATTAACGATTTCGTCGACATCAACGCAATTAAGATCTTCTTAATTGGAAATCCAGTTCCAACCTTGCTTGCGGATGCTTATCACTCTGTGCATTCAAGAAACCTGCAGTGAGGAGGATTAATCACATGCTGCGTATCGTTGTTATACGAATGGTTCGTTTCGCACCTGCCAAAGTCTAGCACTTTCTGGAACATGAGGGATGGCCTTTACTGGTCACAGAAAATCATATCTCTCACTCATACGGACATTGAGTGGTGTAGTCCTGACAACGACGAAACCAAGATCATCTTCAGTTGCGGAAGTTTTCCCAACATACCCCTTATTGGAACTAAGGGAGGAATCAGTTACAATCCAGCTTTAGCCCGTCGTCAATACGGCTATCCCATGAAAAATATACCAAGTAACATCCAATTGGAAGGTCTGTTCTTCAAGAACATCGACGATCATGGCAACATGCTGAAGAAGGAAATTGTTCAAGCCTGGCGTCTTGTTCACAGCAAAGGGAGAAGATTGTTAGGAAAACATCTTTGCATCTCCCTTGATCCTTACCTTCAATGGGTACGCGTCAGAGCATTCAAGCTCAGGATGCCATATCAACATCAAGAACCTATTCCCCTAAGGGAACCAATTTACCTTTTCTCCACCGATGTTGAAAAACTGCAAGCGGCATTAAACAAGGTATGCCAAGAAAGGAATGCTTGGAGGAACAAGTATCGAATTGTCAACACGGAAAATGTTGAGATTCAAAACATCCTAAGAAGGAAGGATGAGTTACTGTTAGAACAAGATTTGTTCTGATCAATTATCTTAGTTTTGATGATAACAATAATATGAATTTTGCTTAAGATAATATGGTACTCTAATCCAATGCAATTTCCTTTTCAGGAAATATATATAAAGAGTACGCATAATTCAGCGCTCAGAAGCTTTGTCTCAAAGGGTTCAGCATGCAACATCAGAACATGGTCTGGCAAGACATCAGAAGATGGTCGAAGCAGAATCAGAACATGGGTCTATGGAAGCATCAGAAGAACAAGAGAACAGAAGCACTGAAGTTCTGATGGTATCACGCTCAGAAGCTCTTCAAGGTCAGAAGATCAGAAGATGCTATGCACCAAGCTGTTTGACTCTGATGATATTCAAACGTTGTATTCACAAACATCAGATCAGAAGAAAGTACAAGTGGCAAGCTACGCTGACTGACAAAAGGAACGTTAAAAGCTATTAAAGGCTACGTCAGTAGACACAGCGTGAACAAGGCTCGAGGTAGTTGACAAAAGCGTATAACATTAAATGCGATGCTGTACGGAACACGCAAAGCATTAAATGCACTCAACGGTCATCTTCTCCAACGCCTATAAATATGAAGTTCTGATGAGAAGCAAGGTTAACGATCCTGAACAATACAATTCAAATTAACTTGCTGAAACTCTGTTCAAATCCAAAGCTCAGAATCTTCATCTTCATCAAAGCTCACTACATTGCTGTTGTAATATATTAGTGAGATTAAGCTTAAACGATTAAGAGAAATATCACAGTTGTGATTATAGCTTTCAAGAAGCATTTGTAATACTCTTAGAATTGATTACATTAAGTTGTAAGGAACTAGAGTGATCGTGTGGATCAGAATACTCTAGGAAGTCTTAGGAGTGAACTAAGCAGATTGTAACTAGAGTGATCGTGTGGATCAGTAGACTCTAGAAAAGTCTTAGAGGGTATCTAAGCAGTGTTCCTAGAGTGATCAGTGTGTGATCAGAAGACTCTGGAAGACTTAGTTGCTGACTAAGTGGAAAACCATTGTAATCCGTGCGATTAGTGGATTAAATCCTCAGTTGAGGTAAATCATCTCTGCGGGGGTGGACTGGAGTAGTTTAGTTAACAACGAACCAGGATAAAAATAACTGTGCAATTTATTTTTATCTGTCAAGTTTTTAAAGCTACACTTATTCAAACCCCCCCCCCTTTCTAAGTGTTTTTCTATCCTTCAATTGGCATCAGAGCGCCGGTTCTAAGGTGCAAGCACTTAACCGTGTTTAGAAAAGATTCAGGAAGAGAAAAACGCTTCAGTAAAAGATGGTTGATGAAAGTGAAAAGTCTACACCGACACCTGCATCTACATCTGGCTCTGCTGAGCAATACAACGGTAACAATGGTTATACTAGACCGCCGGTATTTGATGGTGAAAACTTTGAATACTGGAAAGATAAACTGGAAAGTTACTTTCTTGGTCTAGATGGTGATCTATGGGATCTTCTGATGGATGGTTACAAACATCCAGTAAATGCCAGTGGCGTAAAGCTGACAAGGCAAGAAATGAATGATGATCAGAAGAAGCTTTTCAGGAATCATCATAAATGCAGAACTGTTTTGCTGAATGCTATCTCTCATGCTGAGTATGAGAAGATATCTAACAGGGAAACGGCCTATGACATATATGAGTCCTTGAAAATGACTCATGAAGGAAATGCTCAAGTCAAGGAGACTAAAGCTCTAGCTTTAATCCAGAAGTATGAAGCCTTCAAGATGGAGGATGATGAAGACATTGAAAAGATGTTTTCAAGATTTCAAACTCTTACTGCTGGATTGAGAGTTCTTGACAAGGGATACACCAAGGCTGATCACGTAAAGAAGATCATCAGAAGCTTACCCAGAAGATGGGGTCCTATGGTGATTGCATTCAAGATTGCAAAGAATCTGAATGAAGTTTCTCTGGAAGAGCTTATCAGTGCCTTGAGAAGTCATGAAATAGAGCTGGACGCAAATGAGCCTCAAAAGAAAGGTAAGTCTATTGCATTAAAATCCAATATCAAGAAATGCACTAACGCTTTTCAGGCTAGAGAAGAAGATCCTGAAGAATCAGAATCTGAAGAAGAAGATGAACTGTCTTTGATCTCCAGAAGGCTAAATCAACTCTGGAAGACCAAGCAAAGGAAGTTCAGAGGCTTCAGAAGTTCAAAGAAATTTGAACGTGGAGAATCTTCTGATGACAGAAGATTTGACAAGAAGAAGGTCATGTGTTATGAATGCAATGAGCCTGGACACTACAAGAATGAATGTCCAAATCTTCAGAAGGAAAATCCCAAGAAGAAGTTTCATAAGAAGAAAGGTCTTATGGCAACCTGGGATGAGTCAGAAGACGATTCAGACTCTGAAGATGAGCAGGCCAACTGTGCGCTGATGGCGACAGAAGATGACGGATCAGAATCTACATCAGAATCAGATTCTGAAGAGGTATTTTCTAAACTTACTAGAGATGAGTTAGTTTCCGGTCTAACTGAACTTCTGGAACTCAAGTCTCAGATCAGTCTCAAATACAGAAAGCTGAAAAAGCTATTTGAATTTGAAACAAAAAAGCTTGAGTTGGAAAATTCTGAATTAAAAGAAAAACTTTTAAAATTATCCAATAATGTTGGATCTCCTTCTGATTCAGAAAAATCCACTCCTAGTCTAAACCATATTCTGAAAGAATATGATTTAAGTTTCAGGAAGTTCTTATCTAGAAGTATTGGCAGAAGTCAGCTAGCTTCTATGATATATGCTGTGTCTGGAAACAAAAGAGTAGGCATTGGTTTTGAGGGTGAAACCCCATACAAACTTGAACCTGTTGATGAAATGAAAATCACATACAAGCCATTGTATGATCAGTTCAAGTATGGCCACTCCCATGATATTAGGCACACTTCACATGCTCAAAGTTTTCACATAACACACACCAAAAAGCATGTGACACAACCTAGGAAATATCATGAAACTCACATTAAAAACTATCATGCTGTTCCTCCTATTGCTTACAATGTTAAACCCAAGTTCAATCAGAACTTGAGAAAATCTAACAAGAAAGGACCCAAGAAAATGTGGGTACCTAAGGATAAGATTATTCCTATTGCATATATCCTTGACTGCAAAAAGGACAAAGCACAACATGTCATGGTATCTGGACTCTGGATGCTCGCGACACATGACAGGAAGAAGGTCTATGTTCCAAGACCTGGTGTTTAAGTCTGGAGGAGAAGTCAAGTTTGGAGGAGATCAGAAGGGCAAGATAATTGGCTCTGGAACTATAAAGTCTGGTAACTCTCCTTCCATTTCTAATGTACTTCTTGTAGAAGGATTAACACATAACCTCTTATCTATCAGTCAATTGAGTGACAATGGTTATGATATAATCTTTAATCAAGAGTCTTGCAAGGCTGTAAATCAGAAGGATGGCTCAATCCTATTTACAGGCAAGAGGAAGAACAACATTTATAAGACAGATCTGCAAGATCTTATGAGTTAGAAGGTGACTTGTCTTATGTCTGTTTCTGAAGAGCAGTGGGTCTGGCACAGAAGATTAGGTCATGCTAGTTTGAGAAAGATTTCTCAGATTAACAAACTGAATCTGGTCAGAGGACTCCCTAATCTGAAATTCAAATCAGATGCTCTTTGTGAAGCATGTCAGAAGGGCAAGTTCTCCAAACCTGCATTCAAGTCCAAGAATGTTGTTTCTACCTCAAGGCCATTAGAACTCCTGCACATTGATCTGTTTGGCCCAGTCAAAACAGCATCTGTCAGAGGGAAGAAATATGGATTAGTCATCGTAGATGATTATAGCCGCTGGACATGGGTGAAATTCTTGAAACACAAGGATGAGACTCATTCAGTGTTCTTTGATTTCTGCATTCAGATTCAATCTGAAAAAGAGTGTAAAATCATAAAGGTCAGAAGTGATCATGGTGGTGAATTTGAGAACAGATCCTTTGAAGAATTCTTCAAAGAAAATGGTATTGCCCATGATTTCTCTTGTCCTAGAACTCCACAGCAAAATGGGGTTGTAGAACGAAAGAATAGGACTCTACAAGAAATGGCCAGAACCATGATCAATGAAACCAATATGGCTAAGCATTTCTGGGCAGAAGCAATAAACACTGCATGCTATATTCAGAATAGAATCTCTATCAGACCTATTCTAAATAAGACTCCCTATGAATTGTGGAAGAATAGAAAGCCCAACATTTCATATTTCCATCCTTTTGGATGTGTATGCTTTATTCTGAACACTAAAGATCATCTTGGTAAGTTTGATTCCAAAGCTCAAAAATGTTTCCTTCTTGGATATTATGAACGCTCAAAAGGCTACAGAGTATACAATACTGAAACATTGATTGTAGAAGAATCAATCAATATCAGGTTTGATGATAAGCTTGGTTCTGAAAAACCAAAGCAGTTTGATAATTTTGCAGATTGTGATATTGATATATCAGAAGTTGTTGAGCCAAGAAGCAACGCATCAGAAGCAGAGCTTCTCAGAAGCAAAGAATCGGAAGATCAAGTATCAGCTTCTCTGGAGAATCTAAGCATATCTGAAGAACCATCTGTCAGAAGATCATCCAGACTCATCTCTGGTCATTCAGAAGATGTCATTCTTGGAAAGAAGGATGATCCAATCAGAACAAGAGCATTCCTTAAGAACAATGCAGATTGTCAATTAGGTCTTGTATCTTTGATCGAGCCAACTTCTGTTGATCATGCTCTAGAAGATCCAGACTGGATAATTGCTATGCAAGAAGAATTGAATCAGTTTACAAGGAATGATGTTTGGGATCTTGTTCCTAGACCAGATGGATTCAATTTAATTGGTACAAAATGAGTCTTCAGAAACAAGCCCAGAATTAGAAGATGAGAAGTTCTTATATATAGAATCTCTTTAAAAGCAAAACAGCTGTAACTGGCTATCCAGATGGTAAACACGTGTTCACTATTCCTGGACAAGCGTGCATGCAGTTGAGGGGACGTCTACTTAGGTAACTGTGCAAATCATGTCTTTTGTCTTTATTATCTCTCCTCATGTCACGTAACATTAAATGCTTTTCATCATTAACTCCCTTTCAGTTTTCTATTTATATTCTTCAAACGTTTCTTTTCCCTCTCATATTTCTCTCACTTTGCATTCAGTCTCTTTTTCGTTCTCTCTCTTTGCATTCATATCATAAACCCTAGCAGTTTCCAATATCTGCAAATCCATCATGAATCCATCGTCAAGCTCTGGGAATCAAGATAATGATCGGAAACAAAAGAGAAAGGCAACTGCTGAATCAGAGACCAAACCAAAAAGAGTAAGGATCACCTATGACCCTCTCAAAGTGTATCAACCCCTTGACAGTACCCCTCAATCACCTCCCTCTTCAAAGACCTCCACCACCTCTTCCTCCTCATTCATCCTCTCGGAACCACCTTCTTCACCATCTGATATCTCCTCCCCTTCAACCCTTCCATCAGATATTTCTTCATCTCTCTCACACCCTTTTCCCACCAGAACACCTAATCCCTATAGTGTTGTTCTTCCCGAATCAAGGTTCACTGTCAACCCTCCAACCCCTACCACTCAATCATATCTGGAGCTTTTACATGCTGATGTAAATGGCTGGTTGGAGATTCTGGGTGCTGCTCACCTTAATCATCTGGATGAGTATGCTACAAACAACCTTTGGAATACCTTTCGTCAGGATTTTCTGGATAAGGCTACAGACACTCAGAGAAGGATTATGTCTGAAGCTCCTGGTGTTCGTGGTCTCCGGTTGGAAGTTGGTGAGAGCAGCCATCACCATCTCATCAGGAACAGAAGTGTTCTTGAAAGGAAGATGCCAGCAGATGAGTTGGAAGAAGAAAATCTCTGCAGAGACATCGTGGTGTGGAGACCATGGTTTCCTGTGCTGACTGGAGATTTTCAGTGGCTGTTCAACTGGTTCAGAATGAACCCTTCTGAAAAAGCACCTCACATGGTCTTTCCAGTAGTGGTTTATCGTGCTGAAGTTGCTGGTCCTACTCCTCCAACAAACCTAGCAGCTATTCTTCAAGCGTTGGAAGATGGAACTTCTGAGCTGCCTGAACCAGAATATGCTAAGGCTACTTCTGAGTCAGACTCAGATGAGGAAATGGAAGATGCACAAGCTGAAGATCTCCCAGTAGATCACCCTGCTGAGATTGTTGTCCCTCTTGGCAGAAATACTGGTGCTTCTTCTTCTGGTGAAACCTCAGCTCTGATGGAGACCTTGGAAACTCTTCATCAGAATCAAGCTATGCTGGCTTCTCGCTTGGACGCGCAAGAAGCAGCCAATGCTGAGTTTCGCTCCTTCATGACAAGGCAAGCTACAAGCACTGACGGGATTCATGATGTTCTGGCGCGGATTTTGCGTAGGCTAGGATCTTAGTCTTTTGGTCTTTGTAGTTTTCTTTCCTTGTTGCATCTGTTTTCCTGCATTCCTCTCCTGTAATCCTTCGTTTGATTATCAATGAAATATTTCCTTGTTTTTACATTCCAGTGTTTTTTATTTGTCGTTTTATACATCTGAATCTTTTGAAATATTCTTTTTGATGTTATGACAAAAAGGGGGAGAAGATAAAT
Source organism: Vicia villosa (assembly GCF_029867415.1). Lineage (NCBI taxonomy): Eukaryota > Viridiplantae > Streptophyta > Magnoliopsida > Fabales > Fabaceae > Vicia > Vicia villosa. The sequence goes on along the minus strand of NC_081182.1, from coordinate 219,079,650 downwards.
GATAAATGATTTGATTAAATCTATCAGTTGCTGGGTAAAGCTCCCACACATTCACTAACAAGAACTGCAAGTTCTATATGGTTTAAGTGTTTTGCAGGTATAAAGAAGTGAAGAAAATCTTCAAAGCAAACACAAGAAGCAAAACCATGGAAACTGAAGCAAGCCGAGTGCTGTCAAGCTTCAGAGATCAGAAGCAAGAAAGAAGAATGAATCAGAAGCACTGATAATAGAATTTGATCCATAGTTGTCTATTTGATTTGACAAAATTCTATTTGCTCTGATATATTATTTGCTCTGATACATTATTTTAACCTATATGGCTCTGATACATATAATGTGTTCTAATATACATTTTATGTTCTGACTAGTTCATGCTGACTTTTGTCGTTTAGTTTTTGTTCTGTAACATTTCAGGATGTAGAGATGCTCAGATGATGCTCTGGTACATTCAACAATGTTCTGATACAAATCTAGCATGAAGTGATGTTGGTAGAAATTCAAAGCTCTGAAGCTATCCGAGGGAAGCAGAAATCAGAAGCTGCGAATGTTCCAAAGATCCAGAAAACTCAAGTTCTGAAGCTGTCCTAAATGGAAGCAGAAGTCAGAAGCTGTGAATGTTCAGAAGATCAAAGAAATTCAAGTTCTGAAGCTGTCCTAGATGGAAGCAGAAGTCAGAAGCTGTGAATGTTCAGAAGATCAAAGAAATTCAAGTTCTGAAGCTATCCTAGATGGAAGCAGGAATCAGAAGCTGTGAGTGTTCTAGGGATCTAAAGAAATTCTAGTTCTGAAGCTGTCCAATGGAAGCAGAAGTCAGAAGCTATGAATTCTCTGAAGACAGAAGCTTATATGATCGTCTCTACCGAAATAATCAGGGAAGTCTTTTATTAAAGTTCTTCGAGTATTTATTTCAGGGGGAGATTATTTATCTCAGGGGGAGATTGTTAATCTCAGGGGGAGACATATTCATATGCTTATGCTATAGCTGTGTAATTTGTCTTTTGCCATCTATTCTTTCTGATCGCAAATTCATATCATTTATATATGTTTTTGTCATCATCAAAAAGGGGGAGATTGTTAGAACAAGATTTGTTCTGATCAATTATCTTAGTTTTGATGATAACAATAATATGAATTTTGCTTAAGATAATATGGTACTCTAATCCAATGCAATTTCCTTTTCAGGAAATATATATAAAGAGTACGCATAATTCAGCGCTCAGAAGCTTTGTCTCAAAGGGTTCAGCATGCAACATCAGAACATGGTCTGGCAAGACATCAGAAGATGGTCGAAGCAGAATCAGAACATGGGTCTATGGAAGCATCAGAAGAACAAGAGAACAGAAGCACTGAAGTTCTGATGGTATCACGCTCAGAAGCTCTTCAAGGTCAGAAGATCAGAAGATGCTATGCACCAAGCTGTTTGACTCTGATGATATTCAAACGTTGTATTCACAAACATCAGATCAGAAGAAAGTACAAGTGGCAAGCTACGCTGACTGACAAAAGGAACGTTAAAAGCTATTAAAGGCTACGTCAGTAGACACAGCGTGAACAAGGCTCGAGGTAGTTGACAAAAGCGTATAACATTAAATGCGATGCTGTACGGAACACGCAAAGCATTAAATGCACTCAACGGTCATCTTCTCCAACGCCTATAAATATGAAGTTCTGATGAGAAGCAAGGTTAACGATCCTGAACAATACAATTCAAATTAACTTGCTGAAACTCTGTTCAAATCCAAAGCTCAGAATCTTCATCTTCATCAAAGCTCACTACATTGCTGTTGTAATATATTAGTGAGATTAAGCTTAAACGATTAAGAGAAATATCACAGTTGTGATTATAGCTTTCAAGAAGCATTTGTAATACTCTTAGAATTGATTACATTAAGTTGTAAGGAACTAGAGTGATCGTGTGGATCAGAATACTCTAGGAAGTCTTAGGAGTGAACTAAGCAGATTGTAACTAGAGTGATCGTGTGGATCAGTAGACTCTAGAAAAGTCTTAGAGGGTATCTAAGCAGTGTTCCTGGAGTGATCAGTGTGTGATCAGAAGACTCTGGAAGACTTAGTTGCTGACTAAGTGGAAAACCATTGTAATCCGTGCGATTAGTGGATTAAATCCTCAGTTGAGGTAAATCATCTCTGCGGGGGTGGACTGGAGTAGTTTAGTTAACAACGAACCAGGATAAAAATAACTGTGCAATTTATTTTTATCTGTCAAGTTTTTAAAGCTACACTTATTCAAACCCCCCCTTTCTAAGTGTTTTTCTATCCTTCAGTTACTTGAAGTACTCGATCGACAAGTGACACAAACGTCACTTTCTCATCATATCCCTCCTGCTTCCTGGATCATCGATCAGCTCACGTCAGAGAACGCTCAGCTCAAGAAACAGAAGAAGATGTTAGAACGTGAAGTCGGCTCATCATCAAAGTTTTAGAGTCCTTTCTCTCAGTTTCTCTGTATTTCCATTTTCAAAGTGTGTAAAAAATGGCGTTTTCGCTTAATTAATAAAAGTTTGATGTTTCATAACGTAATTATGGTGTTTCCTTGAAAAATATTAACTTAATTGCATATCATGCATCGCTTTAGTTGTACGCACTGACACGAGAATTGTCGCGGATCTAATAGTCACTTTCCTTTCTCCAGAAAGAGAGGAGGAGAAGGAGGTGAACCAAGACTTTCAAGCTGTCTCATCCATACAACACTCGTTCAAGTCGCAAGAAAAGAATGGAAGACTTTGAGCAAGAGAATGAAGAACTCAGAGAAGAGATTAATACTCTCAAAGGTACTGTTGAAAGACTCAATAGTATGGTAGAAGCCCTGGTAGTTGCGCAGAATCGACCAACGCCAGAAGAACCACAAAGGACTGTGGTTTCCGAGATTGTTTCTACTCCTATTCCTCAGTATACCATGCCGCCTGATCGACCTTGGGGCATGCCGTATAACTTTACTCCAGAAGGGTACATACCTCCAGCTTCTGAAGCTCCAAAAGTCACCATGGATATGCATCCACCGGAGGGTTACAAACCTCTGGAAATTGAAGTTCCAAAAGCAACGGCAATGGGTTTCGCACAACAGAACGCTGAGATTCCAAGATCTGCTGTCATGGCTTCTCCACAGCCCATTATGCATACTTTTCCCCCGCAGGGCGGACAAGTATATCATCACGCTCCCAGTGAGGATGTTGGCGTGTATGAAAGATTGGACGAGTTCCAGGAACAGTTTCTGCAAATGCAGAAGGAACTCAAGACTCTTCGAGGACAAGATCTATTTGGAAAGAATGCTGCAGACCTCTGTCTGGTTCCAAATGTTAAGATTCCTCACAAATTCAAAGTACCAGAATTCGAGAAGTACAAAGGGAATTCATGCCCACAAAGTCATCTTGTGATGTACGCTCGAAGAATGTCAACTCAGACTGATAATCAACAATTGCTCATTCATTATTTTCAAGACAGCCTGACTGGTGCTGCACTCAAATGGTACATGAACTTGGACAGTTCAGAGATTCGTACTTTTCGAGACCTCGGAGAGGCCTTCGTCAAACAGTATAAGTACAATCTGGATATGGCTCCCGACAGAGATCAACTCCGGGCCATGACTCAAAAGGATAGAGAAAGCTTCAAGGAATACGCTCAGAGATGGCGTGAAGTTGCTGCTCAAATTTGTCCACCACTTGAAGAGAAAGAAATGACAAAAATCTATCTCAAAACTTTGAGTCCATTTTACTACGGACGAATGGTTGCAAGTGCACCAAGTGACTTTACCGAGATGGTAAACATGGGTGTGCGTTTAGAAGAAGCAGTTCGAGAAGGACGCTTGAACAAAGAACCAGAATCTTCTATTGGTCCAAGGAAGTATGGAAGTTCTTTCCAGAAGAAAAAGGATCAAGATGTCAGCAATGTCTTGCACAAAATCAAGAAGAAATTCCTACCTCAAGTTGCAACAATAACTCCGGTTGTTAACTCAGCGCCAGCTTATCAACCTCAGGTCTCGCAACAACAAATTCAACAAAGGTCGCAGCAACCTCAGCAGCAGGTTCGACCTCCAAATTACAAACAATCGGGCTCCAAGGTATCCTGCCTTTGACCCCGTACCAATGCCGTATGCAGAATTGTTTCCAACATTACTGGCAAAAGGACTCATTCAGACAAGGAGCCCTCCAAATCCTACAAACGGTTCCTCACCATGGTATAAGGCTGACCAATCTTGTCCCTATCATCAGGGGGCACCAGGTCACAATATTGAGAATTGTTTCTCTTTCAAGATTGACGTCCAACGATTAGTGAAAAGCGGAATGCTATCCTTCAAAGATACTAATCCAAACGTCCAAGCAAATCCTTTGCCGCAGCACAAAGAAGCTTCAGTAAATCTGATAGACCAGCACCCCAATGTCATTCAAATCTACGACATTCGTCAGATAGGGGAAAATCTTGTCAAAATGCACGCTAAACAAGCTGGGTACGGTCATATACTACCTCACAACTACTTCACATGTGATATTTGTCCAAAGAATAATCAAGGATGTGCCATAGTTCAAGCTGCATTACAAGAACAAATGGACTTGGGATGGATTCAACATATCCGAGTCAGAACTGAACATGACATCAACATGGTTCAAGGATGTCCAGGAGAATACAAAATCTACAAAGTTGAAGACCTTGAAGGATCAGTAGTCAGGTTCCACAAAACTTTAAATGGACTTGCCTACTTTGGAACAGATTTCCACGCTTACAGTAGATGCAGAATCTGTCGAAGAAATTCACGAGGATGTTTGCGTGTTCGCAACGACATTCAAAAATTGATGGATGATAATACCATTACTGTTCTTGCCAACAGAGAAGATGACGAAGTCTTTACCGTATCTCCTCAAATTAATCAAGATGAACCTATGCAAGTTAAGTATGATAGCAGGAAGACAGCAGTTGCACCACTAGTCATCTACTTACCAGGTCCTGTACCGTATGAGTCTAGCAAGGCTATACCATACAAGTACAATGCTACATTCATTGAAAATGGTAAGGAAACACCATTACCGTCTGTTGTCAACATTGCTGATGTTAGTCGAGTTACCAGAAGTGGACGAGTCTTCAACAGAACAACAGAAAATGTGGAGAAACCTTCAGAGGAAGTACCACATAAGCAAGACAATCATCCGACCAATGTTGTTCAAGCGAAAGAAAATGATGAGATCTTGAAGTTAATCCAGAGGAGTGAATACAACATTGTAGACCAATTACTACATACTCCATCTAGGATTTCTGTTCTTTCCCTGCTATTGAGTTCTGAAGCTCATAGGGAAGCTCTACAGAAAGTTTTGGAACAAGCTTTTGTAGAACCTAGCGTCACAATAAGCCAATTCAACAACATCATTGCCAACATCTCCGCCGGAACTAACCTAAGTTTCTGTGACGAAGATCTTCCTGAAGAAGGAGTGGACCACAATCTTCCACTTCACATCTCAGTTGGCTGCATGGGTGATACACTCACAGGAGTCCTAATAGACAATGGATCCTCTCTCAATGTCATGCCGAAATCAACATTATCTTTCGAAGATTACCCTCTAAGAAAAAGTCATGTCATCGTCAAAGCATTTGATGGATCAAGAAAGTCAGTCTTTGGAGAAGTGGATCTTCCCATAACTATTGGACCTCAGACGTTCAAAATCACTTTCCAGGTTATGGACATTCCAGCACAATACAGTTGTTTGCTAGGTCGCCCATGGATTCATGAGGCTGGGGCAATTACTTCAACACTTCATCAGAAACTGAAGTTCATAAGAAATGACAAATTGGTAACCGTATGTGGAGAACGAGCTCTGATCGTCAGCAACCTGTCATCATTCTCCGACATAGAACCAAAAGAAGTTATTGGAACTAAATTCCAAGCGCTTTCCTTGGACAAAGGAAAGGAGAAAGCAGCGTCTATCTCTTCATACAAAGATACAATCCAAGTTGTAAAGGATGGTACTACCAGTGGTTGGGGGCACATTAACATTCCTACCAACAACAAGAACAGAACAGGAATTGGATTCTTTCCAACACCATCAAGAGCTATCCCAGGGATCGAGGTAGTTCTCCCAATTCAAGAAACTTTCTGCAGTGGAGGTTTTCTTCAACCTGTTCAACAAGCAGTCAATACCATCGGTACGGGAAACACCGATGAAGAGGAATGGTTATCCTATCTTAACAAAGCAGGATACATCTCCCTACCAGAGTCTGAATCACCTTGCTATTATCCGACTAAAGGATCTGAAAGTAAGACTCAACCAAGCAGGGATGAAGTTACTGACAGCTTCACCACCAGAAATCATGGTTCATCAGAAGAAGCTCCTCCTATCCCCAAAGAGACTTGGGATACATTAGGAGAACCAAGCGGAAAATTCGACTACATGGTGAAATACTCCGCTCCTGAAAGTTCAAGAATCTCTCTTGAAGATATTGTTCCAACTGGATGGAACATTGATTATGAGTACCTCTCTCAGCCAAAAGAGATGTATAACCCTTGCTATTCATCATCAGCATCTGGTGAAGTCATCATTGAGGATTATATCCCCAAGTCACCTTCCGAGGCTACGGATCTAGAGTTCACATATCTAGTCAATGCCATCTTGGGAGAAGAGCAAGACCAAAATACAGAAGAGGACGATCTCGAAAGTGTCTCCGACAACGAGTCTCTCCATTCAGAAGATTGGAAGTTTCCTCAAAAGAAAAACCGACATACTCCACTTGGAAATGGGTATGCTCACACCGCTCAGTCTGCTGAAGTAGAAGAAGATCGTCTGAGTGTTGCAAAGACAGTGGTTGGTAAATCAAGACCTACCACAGGCCAGCTTAAGCCTAAGGTTCCAGATTACTTAGTGCACAATGGGGTTCGCCACTACTGGACAGCTGTTGAAGTTTCAACTGTTGTTCGCACTCCTAAGTAGGAACTTTCACCGTTATTTTGTCCTCTCACCATAGCCCAGGGTGAAGAGATGTTTCATAGGGCTTTGCATTTTACTATTTCTTAGGAAAATGTCCCTCTTTGCTTCGCCCAAAGCAATAGAGTTTTGTTTTATAGGGTCTTTGTTTCAAAAAATGACTGTCCATAAATAAAAATGTCATTCTGTTCCTTCGTTTAGTTTTTCCTTTTCTCTTTTTCGGAAATTGGTAATCCTAAAAAACACCCCTAAAAAACATCAAATATTCCATTAACTGCATACACCGAGTCTTCCCTCGTTGTCTAAATAAAACTTATCACACATATGCAGATTAATCATAAAATACCCCGTTGAAACGTGCGACCGTATGACTTCTCCAAGCTTTGAGTTTCCTGTATTCGAGGCAGAGGAAGAAGAAGACGAAGAAATATCAAAGGAAATTTCACGATTACTTCAACAAAAGGAAGAGGCCATTCAGCCATACAATGAGCCTCTAGAGATCATTAACCTTGGTTCCGATGGAAACAGAAAAGAGGTTAAGATTGGAGCTTCGCTCAGTTCAGAGATCAGAGAGAGTTTGATACAGCTGCTCAAAGAATTCTCAGATGTCTTCGCTTGGTCTTATCAAGATATGCCAGGGTTGGATACCAGTATAGTGGAGCATCACTTGCCATTAAAAGCAGAATGCCCTCCGGTCAAGCAAAAATTGAGAAGAATTCATCCGGAGATGGCCATGAAAATCAAAGAGGAAGTTCAAAAGCAGATCAACGCAGGTTTCCTCGTCACTTCAGAATACCCTCAGTGGTTAGCTAACATTGTTCCCGTTCCTAAGAAAGACGGAAAAGTCCGCATGTGCGTCGACTACAGAGATTTGAACAAAGCTAGCACTAAGGATGATTTCCCTTTACCACATATTGATATGTTGGTTGACAGTACAGCAAAATCCAAAGTTTTCTCATTCATGGACGGATTTTCAGGATACAACCAAATCAAAATGGCACCTGAAGACATGGAAAAAACAGCTTTCATCACCCCCTGGGGCACGTTCTGCTACCGTGTTATGCCTTTTGGACTAAAGAACGCAGGGGCAACTTATCAAAGGGCCATGACTACACTTTTCCACGACATGATGCATAAAGAAGTGGAAGTCTATGTGGACGACATGATTGCCAAATCAGAAAATGAAGAAGATCACATACAAAATCTGACAAAGTTATTTCAACGCTTACGGAAGTTTCAGCTTCGCCTGAACCCCAACAAGTGCACCTTTGGTGTCTACTCAGGAAAACTCCTTGGTTTCATTGTCAGCAAACGAGGAATTGAAGTAGATCCAGACAAAGTCAAGGCAATTCAAGAAATGCCTTCGCCCAGAACCGAGAAACAAGTTAGAGGATTTCTTGGACGTCTGAATTACATCTCGAGATTCATATATCTCATGACTGCAACTTGCGCTCCTATTTTCAAACTTCTACGGAAAAATCAAAGTTGCGTCTGGACAGACGATTGTCAGAAAGCGTTCGACAGCATTAAGGAATATCTGCTCGAACCACCCATCTTGTCTCCTCCAGTGGAAGGAAGACCTTTGATAATGTACCTAACCGTCTTAGAAGACTCCATGGGTTGTGTCCTTGGACAGCAAGACGAGACGAAGAGAAAAGAGCATGCCATTTACTATCTAAGCAAGAAATTCACTGACTGTGAATCCCGCTACTCCATGCTCGAGAAGACGTGTTGTGCTTTGGCCTGGGCTGCCAAGCGTCTCCGCCAGTACATGATTCGACATACTACTTGTTTGATCTCTCATATGGATCCGATCAAGTACATCTTTGAGAAGCCTGCTTTAACCGGGAGAATTGCCCGTTGGCAGATGTTGTTATCAGAATATGACATTGAGTATCACGCACAGAAAGCCGTGAAAGGAAGCATTCTAGCTGAGCACCTGGCTCACCACCCACTCAATGGTCATGAATCAACCAGTTTCGACTTTCCGGACGAGGACGTCATGTACCTCAAGATGAAAGATTGCGACGAGCCACTACCAGACGAAGGACCTGAGATAGGATCCCAGTGGGGCTTAATCTTTGACGGAGCTGTCAATGCTTATGGACAAGGAATTGGGGCAATCATTGTTACACCTCAGAGTACCCATATTCCATTTACTGCCAGATTAACTTTCAAATGCACAAACAATGAGGCCGAATATGAAGCTTGCATCATGGGTCTCGAAGAAGCCATGGATCTAAGAATCAAACACTTGGATGTATATGGAGATTCTGCTTTGGTCATCAATCAAATCAAAGGAGAATGGGAAACACGCCAACCAGGGCTAATCCCTTACAAAGACTACGCGAGAAGATTATTACCATTCTTCGACAGGGTAGATTTTCATCACATTCCTCGTGAAGAAAATAATTTGGCTGATGCATTAGCCACACTCTCTTCCATGATTAGGATAAATCATTGGAATGACATTCCTCAGATCGATGTTATGCGCCTGGATAGGCCCGCTCATGTGTTCACAGTAGAAGCAATCATCGACGACAAACCGTGGTATCACGACATCAAGAACTTTCTTCAAAAGCAAGAGTACCCTCTTGGGGCGTCAAAGAAAGATAGAAAGACTTTGAGAAAGTTAGCTTGTAGATTCTTCTTGAATGAAGATGTTCTGTACAAGAGAAACTTCGACATGGTTCTGCTCAGATGCGTTGACAGAAAAGAAGCAGAAATACTCATGAGAGAAATACATGAAGGTTCCTTTGGTACACACACCAATGGACACACCATGACAAGGAAAATACTGAGAGCAGGATATTATTGGCTGACAATGGAGTCAGATTGCTACCAGTACGCAAAGAGGTGTCACAAATGCCAGATCTACGCCGATAGAATTCATGTGCCACCATCTCTTCTCAACATACTCTCTTCCCCTTGGCCTTTCTCCATGTGGGGAATCGACATGATTGGAATGATCGAGCCAAAAGCGTCCAACGGACATCGCTTCATCTTGGTAGCTATAGACTATTTTACCAAATGGGTTGAAGCAGCTTCATATGCAAACGTTACAAGACAAGTTGTCGTCAGGTTTATCAAGAATCACATCATCTGTCGCTACGGCATTCCTAGCAAGATAATCACTGACAATGGGTCAAATTTGAATAACAAAATGATGAAGGAGCTTTGTGAAGAATTCAAGATCGAACATCACAACTCATCTCCTTACAGACCAAAGATGAATGGAGCTGTAGAAGCAGCTAACAAAAACATCAAGAAAATCATTCAGAAGATGGTCATCACTTACAAAGATTGGCATGAAATGCTCCCGTATGCTCTTCATGGTTACCGTACATCAGTACGTACTTCGACCGGAGCAACTCCTTTCTCCCTTGTATATGGCATGGAGGCAGTCCTACCTATAGAGGTTGAGATTCCATCAATGAGAGTTTTGATGGAGGCAAAATTAACAGAAGCCGAGTGGTGTCAAAGCAGATTCGATGAATTGAACTTAATCGAAGAAAAGCGCATGACAGCTTTATGCCACGGACAGCTATATCAACAAAGAATGAAGAAAGCTTTCGACAAAAAGGTTCGACCTCGCACAATCAAAGAAGGCGACCTTGTACTCAAAAAGATTCAATCTTTTCTCACAGATTCGAGAGGGAAATGGACTCCCAATTATGACGGCCCCTACGTGGTCAAGAGAGCTTTCTCAGGAGGAGCCTTAATACTCACGACTATGGATGGAGAAGAATTCACCCGTCCTGTGAACGTCGACGCAGTCAAGAAATACTTCGCCTAAATAATTAAAAAAGAACAGCTCGCTAAGTTGAAAACTCGCAAAGAGCGGCTTAGGCAAAAAAGAGCGTCTCGGTGAATCGAAAACCCGAAAGGGCGATTCAGGCAAAAATTAGAGACATATAAAAATATATATTAATCAATCCCGGTAGACTTAAAACCCGAAAGGGGTAGTTTACGCAAAAGTTAGGGATATATGGCAAGTAACTGTGTTCAGGACAAACTTGATCATTCAAAATCCATAGCGGAGTATTCATCAGCAGTAGGTCATCTTCTACGAAGCACGAATACAGCGCAACTCGGAGTGGAAGGGAAAGATAACGGTCGTCACGTTTCATCGTAGCCCTTTTCCCGAAAATTACCAATTTCCAACTTTGTAAATACTCCATGGAATCAAGCATTTGGCTGATTACCATTCCATATATAATAATTTGAGCCTTGTGCTTTTCCTTTGCAATCTAGTCTTATTCAGTTTCTTGAAATGCATTTTAAGTTTAAACAGTCATTTTCTTGAAACAAATGTTTTCATAAAATAAAATGAATTTACTTGCAAAAATAAAGGTGAAATTTCTTTCTAAGGTTTACAAACAATAGGAAGAATGCAAACAGTTGCTCCGAGAACGGTTGAGACTCCGGGAACCAAGTTTTCCCCATGAGGTCGCTTTGCGAACATCTCCCGATGACGGATCTTTACTTCAATTCGTATAACTCATTTCGGACAGCGGACAACTGATAACCAGATATTCCCAACAGAGTTCGAACTACAAGAAGAGGACATCTTCTGATCAACAAGAATTCAAGTTGTATCTTAGGATTTTACATCCGCGACAATTCTATTCACATTCACTTTACATTTTATCATTGTCATAATATTCATGCATACATTACATCATAATTGCATAGCCGAATCAGGCTTTGATCCTTTGAATGCCCGAGTCAGGCATGAACTCAAGTTTCCCCTGCGAGTTCCGGAGAAACTTTTTCCTTCGAGACAACAGTTCATACACAAAGATCTCACCAAGCAAGTCAACAGATGGTTGTCTCCCTCAAAAAGATAGTTTGTTCACTTTCGGAATTCTTCAGCCGAGAATCTCCTGCAGAGCGACATTCGACAGTCTTCTTCATATAAGATAGTCTGCTTCACATTTTGGAATTCCCTACAGGTTTGGTATTTCCCCAGCAAGGTCGAGAGATGCCACTCTTTCGTCAAAGAAAATAATTCAGAATCTCCCAGCAGATCGACAAAATGATTCCCCAGCGGAGTCAGTGAATGGTAGTCTTCATCCAGGAAGATAGTTCACGATCCCCAGCGGAGTCAGTGAATGATAGTCTTCGTCCAGAAGATAGTTCAGATTCCCCAACAAAGTCAGCAAATGGCAGTCTCTTTCAGCAGAAGACAGTTTGCTCGCTTTCTATCACAACAAAGTCAGCAAATGGCAGTCTCTTTCAGCAGAAGACAGTTTGCTCACTTTCTATCCTGACAAAGTCAGCAAATGGCAGTCTCTCCCAGTAGAAGACAGTTTGCTCCCCTAGCAATTGGCAAATGGCAGTCTTTTCCCAAGAAAAGACAGTTTGTCTGCTAAATACTCAAGAGATCGACAAATGACAGTTTCTTCAAACAGTTTGTCTGTTTCTGGGATGTTTAACTCCCCACAGAGTCGATGAATGGCAGTTTTCCTCTTAGGAAAACAGTTCGTTGATTCCCCAGGCATCAGTTGACGAATGGCAGTCTTCACCCCGAAAACAGTTCGTCCGCCTTCAAACAAAGTCATTAGCCCCTCAAAAGATCATGAGGCCATATGACATTCTTTCAAAGACGTCAAGTCGAAAGGGAAGATGTTGAAGTTTCTTTACAGCCGTCAAATGGCATCTTATCTCCAAGCGATGGTAAGAAGTTTGACGAGGAAACAAGATGTTGAAGTTTCTTTACAGCCGTCAAATGGCATCTTATCTCCAAGCGCTGATAAGAAGTTTGACGAGGAAACAAACCTTTGAAGTTTCTTTACAGCCGTCAAATGGCGTCTTATCTCCAAGCGATGGTAAGAAGTTTGACGAGGAAACAAACCTTTGAAGTTTCTCTACAGCCGTCAAATGGCATCTTACCCCCAAGCGCTGGTAAGAAGTTTGATGAGGAAACAAACCTTTGAAGTTTCTCTACAGCCGTCAAATGGCATCTTACCCCCCAAGCGCTGGTAAGAAGTTTGATGAGGAAACAGACCTTTGGAGATTTTCTCTTTATCTGAGATATTGTCCAAACGCAACTGAGACCAGTTTCGAGATTTGGACATCCGGAACGAGAGGAGGTTGTTTACCTTTTTCCAAGTATCAACACTTAGTTAAAAAAGATGGATTGTGCATCCTACATTGCCATCCATTCACCAGAATGTACATCAAGTATTTCTGCAGGAGTTTGTCTCCTCATCCCCCGCCAAGCGCGACAACGGGATCAAGTCATGCAAAGATTTTATCATCTCAGGAGCGCCCAAAATTCGGGCATTCTTTGATATTTAAGTCTCTTTCACGCAGGAGAGATCGAGATATCAATCTCTCTCCCTCCAGATAAAAGAAACTTAAATAGGGGCATCTGTCATACCCTAATTTTTGACCTCCCTGAGATGACATATCTTCAGGATTTTCATCAGGTCAAAACTAGTGCCCAAAGCAGTCACTTCTTCATCTGGCATTTAATCAAGGATATTCAAAGACAAGAGAACTCAGGCAAAGGATCAATCAATAGAGGGATTAGTCTCTAATACAATCATAAGACTCAAAAGCCTCATTATTACACCTATGATTGATTAAGACACCCAGTCATCTAAGCACAGAATCACTCAGATCAACAGACTAGGGTTTGGAGCATATCAAGGACTAAAATCAGGGATCACTTTTGGGAAACCCTAAAAAGCCCCAGGGAACCATTCAAAGACATCAATCATCTTCAAATAACTCATGTGACAAGATCCACTGGACATTACACCTCAGTTCAAAGTCTACAGTCATCATTGTCCTCTGGTCGACAATTAGGGTTTTTGACCTAATTCACCAAGATAGTTGACTTTTAATCAGGGCATGAATCCAAAACTCAAGACATGATTCAAGAGTCTCTACTACCTCAATATAATCCATTTACATCATTCATTTGAGGATAAGATCTTGTTTCTACACAAAAGTCCAAAAATTCACTTTGTCAGGCAAAAGTCAACTGTATGGGATCACCTTTGACTTTTAAGGTTTTTGTTCAAAAAATGACTTTCAAAGATCAATATCATCAATATATGGATATTAAAGTCATTTGACCAAAGAAATTCAAAGAAATTCATCAAGGAGCAAAAAGTCGGGAATTAGGGTTTTTGAAGGCATGGTGAGAACTCAAAATTTCACCTACACAACTCAAAAAACTTCCAACATGAAAGTTGTAGATCTTGCAAAATAAAATAACATCTTACAAAGGAACTTTTTTCAAAACATCAATCATTTATGAAGTTTTGGAAATTTTGATGTTTAGGTCATAAACACTTAGAAATTTTTCTAAGTGTTTTAACCTAGTTTTCATCCAACTTTGGGCTCATTTTTCACAAATTTCCCAAATGATTCTGAAGAAGACATAAACTAATGATTTAAAGTAGATGTTTAGGGCTTTCCAAATTGTGTTCAACCTTCTCCAAATTCAATTTGAGCTAAGAGTTATGCTTGTTCAAAGTTGGCCTCATGAAGTAAAATTATAGGTCATGGACACTTTTGGACTTTGCAAATTTTGTGCAAATAACCTCTCTTATGGATGCTACACGACCCATAACACATCTGAAACCATGCCATGCATTCATTTTCACCATGCCATAAGAATTGAAGAAGATTCTAAAAACAAGAACATGTGATTATGTAATGATTACATTTGTGAATTTATGGCAAATTGATGAATCACCCAAGGAATCTTCTCACCAACCAATTAGAGCTCATTTCTGGCTCAGAATTGTCCCCTAAGATTAAACAAAATCGAGGGCTAGGGGATTGATCAAATGGAATCAAAATTCTCATCATTGCATAAGAGATACTTGCAAACTTCCTTCATGGCTAAGAAAGCAAATCAACTTCACTAAGGAAGCTCACTCCTCTGCAGCTATACTGATCCATTTGCCTATAAATACAGATGCATTCCTCATTCAAAAACACACCAAAGCAACCATATTCCTTGCTTTCTCTTTCTCTTCTCATGTTCATTGTTTTTCAAAGTTCTTTGGCAAGAAGAATCGATTTCTTCAAACCAAAGCTCATCTTTGGGAAGTGAACATTCTAACATCTCAAGGGAGGTCATTTGAGGTGATCCAAGCACCTGGATCACTTCTGTAAGTGGAGGAACACCATTGTTGCTCTCACTTTGGAGCATTTGCAGTTGGAGGTCCATGGAGTAATTCAGGAGGTTCCGAGCCAAGCCAATCATCCAGGCACACTCCTCAGGTCATAGTGAAGCTAACCAGATGGCTGCAGCTCATCTGTAACTCAAGAATAAACACCCTCCATGTTCACTTGAAGCTGAAATCGAGGGAGGTCCATAGAACAATTCAGAAGGATTCAGGCTGCAATAAGCATTCAGTTAGCATCATTGAGTCTCAGGGAAGCTATTGAGATCATTCATTCAAGCCCAGGTGCTCTCCATCATCCTCACGACCTCCATTTTCAGAGGTAAGTTTCTGAACTCCACCTCTTTAATTTAAGCACTCTTTGTGGTAAAGCTCGATTCTATCTTGTTCAGCATCATTAGAGGATTGAAAACCCTCTATCATCATTCATTTATTCATCTTGTGCATCATTTAATTTTAAAATTAGGGTTTATGTGTTCTTCGTGTTCATAATGAAATTCGTTAGTTGCACTTAGAATAAATGAATTCTGAGCCCATAATCATGTTCCTTGTCCAAAAACGAGTGAGATTGATGTTTACATCATGCCACTTAGTTGAGAGACCAGAGAGTTAGGAATTTGAAAATCTGAAGCTCGAGGAAGAAGATGAACATGGCGCGCGTAAAATTTGAATTTCCTGGCTTATCTGAAAATATAATATATTGAGTGTATATAGTTAACAAGCTGCGCGCGCAGCTCAGTTGGTTAAGTTTTGAAATGTGATCATGAAGGGCGTGGGTTCGAACCTCTCTAGGGCCAAACCAATTTTTTAGCATCCATTTTCATTCTTTTTTTTATACAAACTTCACACAATTAATAAACTTATCAAATTAAATCATTTTCACTTCATTATTCACACACTTGCTATTTAATATACCTACTTTGTGAATAATCAAAAAAATCATAAAAATATTATTTATTTCATGTATTTTAATTAGGTTTAAAATAGTATGTTTTAAATGTTTTCTTAAATACTTTAAAATATATATATTCATTTTGTTTTAACCTAATTACTTTGTGAATAATTTTATGATAAAACCCTAATTATTTAGGTCTTAATTGGGTATAGATTTCATCTTTGCCTTAATTAAGTTGACTTTTGTCAATATTCAAAACTGTTTTCAATCTCTGATTAAACGGATGATTAGGGTTTTCAAACAACAAAACTTTGCATCATTCCAAATCATTTTTCAACTTGCTTTTACACCAGTACTGTAAAGTACTGGGCCTCTAATAGAGTGTAAGTCCCAAACACCTTCTCTTCTTAGCTTGTTTTCAAAACTGTATTTTCAAAATCTTCTTTCTGTTTTCAAAACATTCTTCTGGTATTTGAAGGGCATTATTCCCGGTGAAACTCTTCAGATACCTATGTGACCTTTGTCCATCTTCACTTCTTCTGTTTTCAAAAACCATAAACTGTTTATCATATATTCAACTGTCATCAACAAAACAACAAAAATACTGTTGAGGCTCTGTACATACTCCTTCAATGGCCTCCACTCCATCCAGGTTAGGCTTTACAAGCTTTCAATTTACAGTCTTTATTTAAATTACTGTCAAATATAAACTGTGCATATATTAGTTTAGAACTACGTTTGAGTATAAACCCTAGGACAGTTAAACTATATATATATTATAGGAATATGGCCTAGGATTGAGAATGTCTTCCCGGTGAAGGCTCTTTCCTAATTAGAGATCTGTAGTTCAAACCCCCAAGATGAATTATTCCCGGTGAAACATCTTGGCAAAAACCTTAGAATCCAAAAATAAATAGGACACATCCACCCAAAGAGGAATTATTCCCGGTGAAACCTCTTACCCATTTGCTTAGAGCCAAAATAAGTTCAAAACCACATAGCTTTCTCTTGTGCTATAACAAGGACCCTCGATTAGCCTCCTCTTGGGCTTTGTACAAGGACCCACAGGCTTCTTAAAAGCATTTCCAGCTTCCTCTTGAGCTTGTATACAAGGACCCATCAGGTTTCTTATAAACATAGGAACAGGTCTTTAGTCACCTTTTAGCCTACCCTGGTGAGTTTCTTCCAATTTAAACCAGACTTTAAACAAGCTAAGTTTGTCTCAATTTTGCATTGAGTACACCTTTTGGAATGAGAGACATGGACAGTCTCTGTCACCCTTATCTTCATCAATCTTCCTTAGCAGAGTCTAGGATCCATGCTTTGGGTCATCCTCAGCATTGAGTCAGCCTTCATCTTGGGCTTTAAACAAGAAGTCTCCATTAGATAATCTTTCTGCCATTCATTTTCAATAAAACCCCTGGAAAGGGTTAGCCTCCAACATTTGTCTAAAAAATGTCAAACCCCTGGAAAGGGTTAGCCTCCAACATCTGTCTAAAAAATGTCAAACCCCTGGAAAGGGTTAGCCTCCAACATCTGTCTAAAAAATGTCAAACCCCTGGAAAGGGTTAGCCTCCAACATCTGTCTAAAAAATGTTAAACCCCTGGAAAGGGTTAGCCTCCAAAGTCAATTTAAAATCAATCCATCATTTCAATAAATCCCTGGAAAGGGTTAGCTTCCACACATTCATTCATTTTCAATAAAACCCCTGGAAAGGGTTAGCCTCCAAAGTCAATTAATTAATAAATGTCAATAAATAAAGATTCATTTCTCTTAGGAGATAATTTCCCCAAAAGAGTCAAAACCCCTGGAAAGGGTCAGCCTCCAAAAACATGATAAAGTCAGTCTTTTAACAGACAAATTCACCAGCTGAGTCAAAATCCCTGGAAAGGGTTAGCTTCCAAAGAAAAACATTCTTTTAATAAATAAAACCTCCTCAGTAGAGTCAAAACCAACAAAAACAGTTAGCCTCAACCTTGGGCTTCATACAAGGCACCCAAACAATAAAACTCCCCTGTCAAGAGTCAGCCTCAACCTTGGGCATTGTACAAGGCAGATAATAGAGTCTCCCCAGTGAGTTCTTCATCATTCAGTAGCCACAACCTTGGGCTTTGTACAAGGCAGATAAACCATATTTTCATGTGTCAAAGATTCCTAACACCTAGGATCTTTTCCCCATAGAGTCATCCATACTCAGTTTAAAAAAGGAGTCTGCCACAACCTTGGGCTTTGTACAAGGCAGAAAATAATGTTTTTCCCCTAGCTAGAGTTAGCCACAACCTTGGGCTTTGTACAAGGCACACAAATAGAGTCTCCCTAAGTAGAGTCAGCCTCAATTCTGGGCTTTGTACAGAACACAAAAAATACCCTGTAATTAATCCTCAGTGGAGTCATCTCCCAGAGTCAATAATAATTAATAAATCAATCAAAAAGCCTCAAGCTTGGGCCTCATTCAAGCCAGCTAAAGTCAAATCTTTTATACAGTAGATAGACATAGCTTATCTCTATAGAGAGATATTTTTACTACTCTACCACATTCAAACAAACAAACATTTCAATTTCAATTTCAATCAAAGTCTCCCATTTAGGACTCTGAAAGACATGCTCTGGCACATCCCCAGACTTGTACACTTTCCCTAATTTGGACGAGCATCTTTCTTTCATTTAAGAGGCATCTGACTGGCATACTTGCACACACAAGTAAGGTCCCCCTCTTGAATGAAATAAATCCAGTTATTCTGTCACTCTTTCAAAATGTTTGTGGTAGAATAGTACAAATACCTCTCTGTAGAGATGATTTCATGTCTCTTTACTGTAAACAGAGATTTAATTCAAAGCTTCAACCTTGAGCTTCAAGCAAGGCACCAAAAACAATTAATTTCCCTAGTTAGTTCCCCGAACTACATTAAGCTCTGACTTCCACTAGGGATATGTAGGCATGAGGTTCACAAGGAATCTCAGCGAGCTAATAAAATACCAAAAATAGTCAGTCTGTCTATCTGTCTGTCTTTCTTTAATCAATTCAATTCTCTCTCCTAACACAAAGGAGAAACTTTCCCAATCATTAGCAGCAAACACAATCACAATGACACAGAGAAGGTTCCTGTAGAGTACTACAGATATGTAGGGTGTTTAAACACTTCCCTATGTATAACCGACCTCCCGGACTCCAGAATTTCTAGTCTAGGTGAAATCCCCACACTTAGCAAACTCCTAGGGTTTAGTTGAGATCTTTTTTCCCCTTTCCTACTCGTATGACAAATAAGAAAGTTCGTGTGATATCGTAGGAAGAACTGAAATAAAATTCATCCCACCACGGGCGCATTCTCCTTCCAAATTTCGCGTGAAGGGTTTAGCGTGCCGTCCTCCCAAGTGAAACGGGGAGGTAAAAGAAAACGACACCACAGGTTCATGGTGAGGGTCCACGTTGTGGAGCGTTGGATCTCATGTTCCTTTAATCTGGCGGCTGGCCGACGAGGGTGTAGGGTAGGAGCACGCACGCTAGCATCACTGGATCAGCAGTCGGGTATTAACAAGGAAAATAAGAAAATATATGTGGGACGCTGGGATCGAACCCAGGTCCCTTTGATTCCACCTCCCTTTCAAAGCCAACTACGCTGCGGCTATCTCGTGTTAATACAACGAATTCAAAATATCATATACATAATTATCGTGACTAAAAATTCAAAAACAAACCAGACGCATAGTCATCCCTCTCCTTCGTGAATTAACAGAGATATACAGTGGCTTTAGGCTTTCCTTCATCAACCTGCAAATTATTGACACTAAATACAAACCGATAGCCTAGATTAAAGATACATCAACTCGTGAGTTCAATGAAACCGATAATTTTGGCCAATTTTGCTTCTGAATCAAAAGCCCCAATTTGAAGCTTTCTTAACCTAACAATGGTGTTTCTTTCATATGGCAACGAAAATTCAATTAAATGTGCAGACAGTTTCGGAGCACCAACACAAATCAATATGTATGATTAAATTCAATTGAATTCATACCAATATGTGAAATCGAGATTAAGAAAAAGAGTGACTAAACCGTGAACGTATGTGGTGTTTCTGGGCGTGAGAATGACTTATGAACATCCAGGATAAGTCTGAGAAGATCAAGGATCTTGTTGGAATACTTTGTTTGGCTTGAATTGGTCAAAACCTCCCACTGCCGGTTCTAGGATGTCACGGTTTTTTCTGAGATTGTGCACCGTTCTTGAGGCCGCTAAAATCCCCCTTCTACGTCCCTTCCCCTTTTCTACTTATAGGTACCAAATTAGGTTAACAAAAAACCAAATCAAAATATTCATGATTTGCATGATTGTGCCATGATTTGCATTCATATTGAAACTTTCCTTTTTTTGTTCTCAACCAAACTTTAACATACCCGATTTCCTCCTCAAAAATCATACTTTTAGCTTCTAGAATGATTCTCCATATTTTGTGATTTTAAATTAATTATTACATTTTTAATGATTTTTTTATTATCTAAATGAATTAAAATTCAAATAAATATTAATAAAAATCATAAAAATAAAATCATGGATGTAAAGGCCTCTCTTAAAGTCATGGGCATATTTAGAATCCAAATGATAAGCCCATTAGTCAAGAAAACCAAAATTACCTAATTAAGGCTTTGTGTATTTTGCCAAAATCGACCGACTTCTGAGCCTTTGAAGAGGAAATAAGACGGGCAAATTTTGGGGTATGACAGCTGCCCCTATTTAATCTTCTTAAACCTAAAGAGGCAGATAGGCACGTCTGCCTATCGTGATCTAAAGGTAGAAGAGGATTGAATATTGAATGCCCCGAAATTTGCATGGGAAGAAGTTCCGTAGGAGATGGGCTTACAGATGCCACCCGAGGTTAATACCATTTTTCAGAGTGTGGAGCAAACGCTTTTGAAATGGACCACTGTATTTTGGTTATAGCACGGCCTAAAAAGGCGACCTGAATTTTATGCAATGTTATGATGCTTGCGATGTATGATGCAGTGAGCTTCTCAAAATAAATGAGAGCGATGTATGTATATGCATTATGTATGAATGAAGTATGTTAGTTGAATGATGCATGATTGTTAGTTATGTTAGTTAAAGTATGTTAGTAATTCTGAAAAGAAAGATAAAACCTTTGTGTGTTTGTGATGATGTTTTGGAGAAGATCACTGCCGAGGGACTAACGTGATAAACCCAATTGCGGAACCCTTTGTAGAACCTTGCGCTCAAGTGTGAGAGAAGAGAACCGTCCTGCTAAAGCCTGAGTCTCACATAGCGAGGATTTGTAAGAGGGATCACTTGTTATGATTCTAACAAGCTCACCTGCACCAATAGGGTCATTTGCGAGGGTTATCGCAAAATTTACCTGCACACATAGGGTTATTTGCGAGGGTTATCGCAAAATTTACCTGCACCAATAGGGTTATTTGCGAGGATCATCGCAAAATTTACCTGCACCAATAGGGTTATTTGCGAGGGTTATCGCAAAATTTACTTGTACCAATAGGGTTATTTGCGAGGGTTATCGCAAAATTTACCTGCACCAATAGGGTTATTTGCGAGGGTTATCGCAAAATTTACCTGCACCAATAGGGTTATTTGCGAGGGTTATCGCAAAATTTACCTGTACCAATAGGGTTATTTGCGAGGGTTATCGCAAAATTTACCTGCACCAATAGGGTTATTTGCGAGGGTTATCGCAAAATTTACCTGCACCAATAGGGTTATTTGCGAGGGTTATCGCAAAATTTACCTGCACCAATAGGGTTATTTGCGAGGGTTATCGCAAAATTTACCTGCACCAATAGGGTTATTTGCGAGGGTTATCGCAAAATTTACCTGCACCAATAGGGTTATTTGCGAGGGTTATCGCAATATTTACCTGCACCAATAGGGTTATTTGCGAGGGTTATCGCAAAATTTACCTGCACCGATAGGGTTATTTGCGAGGGTTATCGCAAAATTTACCTGCACCGATAGGGTTATTTGCGAGGGTTATCGCAAAATTTACCTGCACCAATAGGGTTATTTGCGAGGGTTATCGCAAAATTTACCTGCACCACTAGGGTTATTTGCGAGGGTTATCGCAAAATTTACCTGTACCAATAGGGTTATTTGCGAGGGTTATCGCAAAATTTACCTGCATGAAAAAGATTCACCTGTTTGGTGACTCACGACTCGAGGGTCGGAAAATACACCTATCACAACACGAGGGTTGGAGATTCGGCTTTTGTAGTGTGATTTGATTTTTGACGAAACAGTCAGACGGGAACTGACTACCAAACGAGAATTGGATTTGATGGTTTTCCAGGACGAGAACTGGACTTTGTAATGATTTTCCAGGACAAGAACTGGACTTTGTAATGTGTAGTATGTGAATGCCCCAGATGATATGCGTACGCTAATGCGTATGTATGTATGTTGATGTTGATGCTGATGTCATCCCCTAGATTTTATCTTCTTTGTTTAAACCATATTTGCACCTACACCACGGCTATGCTTATGCCGGCTTGGTAATGTTTATGCATGCGGGTAATGCTTATGCTCACGGTGAATGAACAACAAGGTTGCTATCATCGGTAAGGTTACCGGGGAGCAGGTGGATAGTATAGCTTAGCACCAGAGTTTTGAATTGAATGGCTCGATGTATGGGATAACGCTTATGCTCATGCATATGTTGATTAATGTAATGAGTGGAACGAAGCAATGTCTTCTATAAGACTACCTGAAAAGGTCTTTTTGGATGGATGTGAATGTTTGTCTTAAAGAAGACTATCTGAAATGATTTTTAGAAATGATAGCAATTTGTCTTATAGAAGACCGCTTGTAAAAGCTGAGAGATGTCTTAAAAGGACTACCTGAAAAGGTTCTTGGGATGATAATGAACGTTTGTCTTAAATAAGACTGTCCAAAAAGATTTTTTTGCAACGGATGAAGAATATCTTTAAAGACGATTACCTGAAAAGGCTGAAAGATGTCTTTAAGAAGGACTACCTAAAAAGGTTCTTAGAAAGGACGATTAATGTCTTAGAAAAGACCACCCAGAAAGGTTCGTAGAATGTCTTAAAGAAGACCACCTGAAGAGGTTCCTGAGAGGGATGACAAATTGTTTTTAAAAAAAAAATTACCTGAAAAGGTACTTAGAACAAGAATGTCTCGAAGAAGACTACCTGAAAAGGTACTTAGAAAAGGAATGTCTTGAAGAAGACTACCTAAACAGGTATTTAGAAAAGGAATGTCTCGAAGAAGACTACCTGAAAAGGTACTTAGAAAAGGGAAAATGTCTTGAAGAAGACTACCTGAAAAGGTTTTTGGAAATGGCGATGATTGTCTTAGAGAAGACTACCTAGAAAGGTTTTTTTTTTTGAAAAGAATGTCTTGAAAAAGACTACCTGAGGAGATTCCCGAAAAGGATGACAATTCGTCTTAAATAAGACTGCTTGAGGAAACTCCTAGAAAGGATCGTGAGATTTGTCTTAAAGAAGACTACATAAAAAGTTACGGTGTAATGTATCAACCAATGTATGTAATGCATGATTTGTATGTATTTGTATGATGCTCCAATGGTAGGTTATTAATAACCAAAGCGTATATAGCTCGCTGGAGTTGTAGGTTTGTTTGATAAGATGAGGTGTGATGCTAGCGCGATTCCCCGATACCTGTTTTTGAAGATCGTAGTTAGGAGAAAGATCTGTAAAGTGTGGGAACACCTTTTTCTTTTGTTGTGTGCCTTGCCCCAGTTTTCCCCTTTGGATTACTCCACGCCTTTAACCTTTCGAGGTTCTCCACACCTTTAACCCTTTGAGTTATTTACCTTATGGATTTGATATCCAATGCCCCAGTGTTTAGTGGAGAAGGATGCCTATGATCTCCAATCTATGAAGGAAGTGCCCCGGGGAATAACCTTGTCATATGCTTTGACGTTTAGATTGAAGGGTATGCCCTTGATCTCCCGGATATGGAGGACTATCCATAGTGTTCTATCCTTTAAAATTTGAATTCTTCCCATGTTTGACATGCCCCTGTTTGTTGTTGCTTCGAGATGTGCCCCAAGTCGATTGAACTTTAGGAATAAATGCCCCCAGTTAATAGGATTTTTTCTCGTATGCCCCTGCGATCCTCGAGTTTTTGCCCCTGTTAAGGAGAACCCCCTAGATGTGGTTCCCCCCATTCCAGAGTCTTTATTAGAAAGGATCGCCTTTGATTAACCCATTTCGAGATCTCCTCGATGCTAAGTGTATACTCGCAGATGACGTTGTACCATTTGAGAAGTAACTCCCATGCAATGTGTATGCAAGTTTTGGAATCGAAGTCCGTTATGAATTAGGACTGGATGGTTTAGAAATGAATGCTTGAAGAAGCGTAGTGATTAGAAGTAGTTTTAACAAACCTAGGAGTCGGTATAACAAATCCTGCTTAATATGCTTTCATAGTTAACCTTGCCTCAATTAGGACTTTTGAATGTTGTAACTTGGCATGGTTCATGTTTTAAGAAACAATGGATATAAGGCTCAAAATTTTATTTAACCCACCCCTTTCTCCTTGATGTTCTCCAGATCCTAAAGTTCGCCTAATCCGATGGATGTGCTTTGTTTGCAAGAGAATCGTTTCAGTTGAGCAGAAGCTTTAATAGAGATGCAAGCACCGATGAAAATTGTAGAGATTCAAGCATTGACGAGAAGCTTCGATGAGTTAGCAGTCACAAGATTATCCTTGGTATTTCGCCTTTGTTTTGTTTTTATCCCTTATTTTTGCATGAACCAATTCCTTTGAATTTGATCCATCGGGATGCCCTAATTTTTGCCTAAGTCGTTTTTGTTTCCTTTTATGAAATTTTCCATTTCGACTTAGCGGGCGCATTTTCTCCTTTTTGTGAATACTCCTTTGAGATTTGATCCTTGGATATGAAATTTGTGACTGCCATGTCGACTTTGATTTGTAAGCTTCGCCTTTGATACTTCCTCGATCTTGAATGATGTAATGAGGAAGAATATTGTTGTGAATGTTATCTCCATTACTTCCTCATTCTTGGATGAATCCGAGGAAGAAGATGTGCTTGAACCTTTGCTTTGCTTGATCCTTTGTTTGACCCTTGTGCTTGAATCCTTGCTTGGATTGACTGATTCTCTTGACAACCAAAATACACCATTGAATTAACCGAAATCTACCCATGCCCCTGGTTAAAATCAAGGTTTTTTTAAAAATTAGAAACAAACTCCAACTCCTGGCTCGAGGGGGTAACGAGGGATTAACATCCTTATATCTCCACTGTTTGGGAATGGAAACAATGCCTGTACATCCTCGGCTCGGTCTTACCTCGAAAGCATATGTTTAGCGAGACTTAGTTACTTGTATTCTTCATTCTCCCTTAAGTTTGTTAATAACCTTAAATTTGAAATAGAATAGGATAGAAGCGAAATGAATTGACTCCAAAACCTGCATGGTCATCCCATTAGAATTGCTAATCCGAAGGTACAACTTTTTATTTTGAGTAACACTTAGCGCTCGTGGGGGTTGAAATTCTGAGCATGATAAACACCTATTAATCCTAAGGACAATCTCCTTTGTAGATCCATTGACCTTGTTTTACTCCTTAGTTGATGAACTTGTAGAAGTGAAGGGTAACCTCGAGTTCTCCTTGGGAATAAATCGTCAGTTATGGGTTTTCGTCGTATCGGAACTTCATGAGTTTCCTTTGACTTAGCCTCTTTTTTTTTCTAAGGATAGTGTCACACCATTTGCAACCTTCAGCGTTGGTAAATTGACAAAGAACACCTATAACCCCTTCGACCCTTGACGGGGAGTTAACATATGTCGCTTTTCCTTCATTGTAAATAGGCATTCTTGTTCAGGGTATTGCCTCAGCTGGACTGATTCTTGCCCCTAGGTTATCGTAGAGCGTCCTTGTATATTTGATATGTTCTAAGATGAACCCCTTTTTGACTAGATACATCTTGAGTGTATCTATGAGGGAACTCTTTGTTGAACTAATCCTTGCTCGATGACAACCTTTATTATATTTATAATCCTGTTATGACAAGGCATGGACATGCGGCATGACGAAAGGCATCCTTTTTCCTCCTTGTGAGACCAAGTTTGTTCTTGATAATTTATCCTCCTTTCTCCATAGTCTACGATCCTTTGATTTTTTTTTGTCTCGGGAGATCGGCTAGCGCGATAGGTGCGGATGCGGGTTAAGATGCAAATGTAAATGCAGATGTATGACTGCATGAAAATGCGAATGCATGTATATGCGAGAGACTCCTTGTATTATAACTCTGTGTATGCAATGCAGACGCGTGACGTATACTCCTAGGGATAGCCTTTAGAGGCGACATTAGACCCTAGTGAAATCCTTGAAAGATAGATGTTATGACAAGCCAATGGAAATCCCTCAGATTAGGGAATACGTAGAAGGTGGCGGCTGGTGACCGTTCAAGACAGTTACCAAGTCTCATGGTCATCGAGAGACCAATCAACGTGTATCAATGAAGTTGTCCTTAGTGGGAAGGTTCGCTATGCGGAACACAACCTTATATAAGGACGATTATTGGATGAAATGAAATCCCTACAGGCTAGGGATAAAGACGTAGAGATGGGAATCCAAACCCTACAAGTTAGAGGGTGCGCAGAAACAAGCATGGAGTGACCGTTCAAGACAGTCACTATATCTCATAGCCGTCAAGAGGCCAATCGAGCGCATGCTAATGGAGTTGTCCTTCGAACGAAGGATGTGATTTTTTTTAGAATCCCCACAGGCTAGGGGATACGTAGTTGTAAGCACTGGGTGACCGTTCGAGACAATCACTAGATCGCATGGCCATCGAGAGGCCAATCGACGTACATTAATAAAGACCTCCTTCGTGCGAAGAATGCAATTTTGGAATTAGAATCCCTATAGGCTAGGGCATGCGTAGATGAAGGCATGAGGTGACCGTTCATGACAGTCACGAGGTCTCATGGCCATCGGGAGGCCAATCAACGTGCATAAATGTAAATGTCCTTTGTGGGAAGGACATGGTCTTGGAAATAGAGTCCCTGCAGGCCAGGGAACGCGTAGGGGTACCTGCAAAATTGACACACAAGACATTCGCAGTATATAAATTGCATATATAATAAGCACGTAAGCACATAAGCCATAGGTTCATAGGTTCGACGTAATGGCTTAGGGTGCTACCCTTCCCATTGGTATGTTCTAGAAGGTCTCATGGGGTCGTTCGTAGCCGCCGAGACTTTTTGTCTCTTTGGATTTTAGAACAACTCATTTTATCCATGAGGTTCGAGTTTTTGGGGTAGGTTCCCAGAGAGATCAGCCAAATACCAAGTCCAGCCCTCAACAAGGTCAAGCCTCGTATCAGACCTTTCCGGATATTCAACCCACTCTGAGTGGAATTATAATAAGACTCGTAGGCGATGTATTTCCCCTCTGGTCATTATTATAATTCCCACGCTTAGGTTTTAACAACAATTTATATAAACCCAAAAGATGCAGTAAAATAACAAATATTCAGATAAACAAATATTTAATTAAATTACTGTAAATAGATAAAATGGCTGTAAATAAATGCGATTACGAATAAATAAATAAATAAATAAAATTTAAATATTTATAAAAACCCTAAACCCTAAAATGGCGAGTAAGCCAAACCCTAAAAAATTCGCCAAAACCTAAAAAGTTCGCCCAAAAACCTAAACCCTCTCAAGCCTTAGGAGCATAATAATTTACAGTTTTGTTATCACTAATCCCCAGCAGAGTCGTCAGCTGTAGCAACCTGCCCTAAAAATATAGCTTTTAGAGTCGCCACCTATTCTGAAGGGTGAATAGGAAACCCTACGCAGTTTAGAGATCGGGGTAAGTTATTATAATCAGGTCGAGGGAAGGTGTTAGGCACCCTCAACCCTTTCCTATTGGCTTTGAATCTAAGGGTCAAGTTTTATGGCTAAATATTCAGGTTAATAGCTAAATAAGTGAATAGGGGAAAATTGAGATTTTAGGGAAGGGGACTCGCCTTGGTTATCCAAGTGCCTACGTATCTCCTTAGGGAGAATCAGAGTCAACGTAGTTCGGGCACAGGATTGTACGCCTTAGAATTAGAATTTGTGGTTTGAAATTGATTAAAGGCTTTTTGAGTGGCCTATTCGCAGTTTTGAATTAGGATGAACATCCGTAGTTTGATTTGAGGTGCTTTGAATGTTTTAAGTTTTGGGCGTACAGCCCTGATTTGATATGACACCGTTAGATGCGGTGACCAATAGCTTTGGTCAGTATAGCTAACGGATTAAGGGGCATTGCTGGTTACTCAGATCGATAGATTGATCATCGCGGGCAGCAAATTAAAAGTGTTTTAAATTTGTATTTTTATCTCTTGTCTAATGCGACTAATAGATTTAGTCGGGTCGAGAGAAGAATTAAAGTTAATGTTTTATTATTTTTATCTCTCGTCTAATGCGACTAATAGCTTTAGTCGGGTCGAGGAGAGAATTAATGTTAATGTTTTCTTTGTTGCCGAATGGGCAATGGGATTGGACAAACCCTAATGTATATAACCATTATAGGTTTTTTTGTAATTTAGTATTAATTAAAATTAATTAAATCAATTAAGTCGAGTAATCGACCTAATCGAATAATCGAGATAAATCCTAATAATTACATCCCCTAATTTGCATCTAATCCTAATTATTATTTTAATTCTAATCCTGATTCAAAAATTAAATTATATACAAAGAAAACTATTAATTAAGATTAATTATATAGTTAAAAATTAATAATTAGATAAAACCTGAGGAGTGATCCTGTGTTGTGGCTTTTGAGGGTTCATGGTGAGGGTCCACGTTGTGGAGCGTTGGATCTCATGTTCCTTTAATCTGGCGGCTGGCCAACGAGGGTGTAGGGTAGGAGCACGCACGCTAGCATCACTGGATCAGCAGTCAGGTATTAACAAGGAAAATAAGAAAATATATGTGGGACGCTGGGATCGAACCCAGGTCCCTTTGATTCCAAATCCCTTTCAAAGCCAACTACGCTGCGGCTATCTCGTGTTAATACAACGAATTCAAAATATCATATACAAAATTATCGTGACTAAAAATTAAAAAACAAACCAGACGCATAGTCATCCCTCTCCTTCGTGAATTAACAGAGATATACAGTGGCTTTAGGCTTTCCTTCATCAACCTGCAAATTATTGACACTAAATACAAACCGATAGCCTAGATTAAAGATACATCAACTCGTGAGTTCAATGAAACCGATAATTTTGGCCAATTTTGCTTCTGAATCAAAAGCCCCAATTCGAAGCTTTCTTAACCTAACAATGGTGTTTCTTTCATATGGCAACGAAAATTCAATTAAATGTGCAGACAGTTTCGGAGCACCAACACAAATCAATATGTATGATTAAATTCAATTGAATTCATACCAATATGTGAAATCGAGATTAAGAAAAAGAGTGACTAAACCGTGATCGTATGTGGTGTTTCTGGGCGTGAGAATGACTTATGAACATCCAGGATAAGTCTGAGAAGATCAAGGATCTTGTTGGAATACTTTGTTTGGCTTGAATTGGTCAAAACCTCCCACTGCCGGTTCTAGGATGTCATGGTTTTTTCTGAGATTGTGCACCGTTCTTGAGGCCGCTAAAATCGCCCTTCTACGTCCCTTCCCCTTTTCTACTTATAGGTACCAAATTAGGTTAACAAAAAACCAAATCAAAATATTCATGATTTGCATGATTGTGCCATGATTTGCATTCATATTGAAACTTTCCTTTTTTTTGTTCTCAACCAAACTTTAACATACCCGATTTCCTCCTAAAAAATCATACTTTTAGCTTCTAGAATGATTCTCCATATTTTGTGATTTTAAATTAATTATTACATTTTTAATGATTTTTTTATTATCTAAATGAATTAAAATTCAAATAAATATTAATAAAAATCATAAAAATAAAATCATGGATGTAAAGGCCTCTCTTAAAGTCATGGGCATATTTAGAATCCAAATGATAAGCCCATTAGTCAAGAAAACCAAAATTACCTAATTAAGGCTTTGTGTATTTTGCCAAAATCGACCGACTTCTGAGCCTTTGAAGAGGAAATAAGACGGGAAAATTTTGGGGTATGACAGCTGCCCCTATTTAATCTTCTTAAACCTAAAGAGGCAGATAGGCACGTCTGCCTATCGTGATCTAAAGGTAGAAGAGGATTGAATATTGAATGCCCCGAAATTTGCATGGGAAGAAGTTCCGTGGGAGATGGGCTTACAGATGCCACCCGAGGTTAATACCATTTTTCAGAGTGTGGAGCAAACGCTTTTGAAATGGACCACTGTATTTTGGTTATAGCACGGCCTAAAAAGGCGACCTGAATTTTATGCAATGTTATGATGCTTGCGATGTATGATGCAGTGAGCTTCTCAAAATAAATGAGAGCGATGTATGTATATGCATTATGTATGAATGAAGTATGTTAGTTGAATGATGCATGATTGTTAGTTATGTTAGTTAAAGTATGTTAGTAATTCTGAAAAGAAAGATAAAACCTTTGTGTGTTTGTGATGATGTTTTGGAGAAGATCACTGCCGAGGGACTAACGTGATAAACCCAATTGCGGAACCCTTTGTAGAACCTTGCGCTCAAGTGTGAGAGAAGAGAACCGTCCTGCTAAAGCCTGAGTCTCACATAGCGAGGATTTGTAAGAGGGATCACTTGTTATGATTCTAACAAGCTCACCTGCACCAATAGGGTCATTTGCGAGGGTTATTGCAAAATTTACCTGCACACATAGGGTTATTTGCGAGGGTTATCGCAAAATTTACCTGCACCAATAGGGTTATTTGCGAGGGTCATCGCAAAATTTACCTGCACCAATAGGGTTATTTGCGAGGG
Organism: Vicia villosa; assembly: GCF_029867415.1. Taxonomy (NCBI): domain Eukaryota; kingdom Viridiplantae; phylum Streptophyta; class Magnoliopsida; order Fabales; family Fabaceae; genus Vicia; species Vicia villosa. The sequence goes on along the minus strand of NC_081182.1, from coordinate 219,048,795 downwards.
TTATCACAAAATTTACCTGTACCAATAGGGTTATTTGCGAGGGTTATCGCAAAATTTACCTGCACCAATAGGGTTATTTGCGAGGGTTATCGCAAAATTTACCTGCACCAATAGGGTTATTTGCGAGGGTTATCGCAAAATTTACCTGTACCAATAGGGTTATTTGCGAGGGTTATCGCAAAATTTACCTGCACCAATAGGGTTATTTGCGAGGGTTATCGCAAAATTTACCTGCACCAATAGGGTTATTTGCGAGGGTTATCGCAAAATTTACCTGCACCAATAGGGTTATTTGCGAGGGTTACCTACACAAATTGGCTTTTTTTGGAGATTTTTGGAAATTTGAGAGGTGTTTGAGAGGCCAGCGTTTTTTTTTGTGTTCCTTTGGTCTAAGGTTGTTGAGCATATATAGAAGAAAGAATTAGAGGAAATAATCTCACGGAATCAATGAGTGATCATGTAATGATTTCTTTCCAAAACTTTTTGAAAACTTTCTAAAAATTGAAACTTTTGTCCCAAGACTATTCCTTTCTTGAATTCACACGGTTTTGGCATATATGAGGCCCTTGAATATTTGGAGAATTAATTCACATGATCCTTCATCATTTAATCATGATTTTATTTCATTTAAATTGAATTTAAATAAATAAATTCAAAAATAAATAGAATAAAACCATAAAATAAATGAAAATTGATCCATGGGCCTTTTATGAGCTTTCATTTACGTGAGAAGTTCAAAACCAAAGGCCCAATACTCAAAAGTTTGAAATTTGCCAATTGGAGTTTCATGCTTTTCTCAAATTTTACGCAACTTCTACCAATCATAACTCACTCAATTTTTATCATATGGAGATGATCTTGTACTTTTTGAAAAGCCCAAGATGTCCTCTATAACTCCCTTTGAAACATTTATTACATTTGAAGAATTTGTTTTGAACTTCTAGAAGGACCTATAATGTTTTGGCTCCTATCTTCCAAATAAAGCATTTTTGGCCAAGTCTTTGGTTTGACAAAGTTGTAGATGAAAAATTTTCCTTCAAAATGAGCTTTGGTTGGACAATTTCTGATGAAGCATGTGAAAGTTATGCTTGGTCAAAGTTCAGTTGACTTTTACTTCAAAAACCCTAATTTTAGAAACTTTGGTTTTTGATGATCTTTGAGCTCTTCTTGATGAATCATGATCAATCCTTGATCAAATGATGAATTTTACTTCAAATGATTCATGTTGACCAAAAACCTTGAATTTTGACTGTATACTGACCATAGTTGACTTTCTGCCTGAGATAGTTGACTGTTGGTCAACTGATTGACTGACTGGCCAAACTTATGATTCAAGGCTTGAAACTTGATGTGAGGATGCTTTGAAGTATATGAGACATCATGAAGTCCACTTGAATCCTTGGAAGCTCAATCTCCTCTGAGTAGCTTAAAACCCTAATTATGGTCCTTTTGCTTATGAGGAGTATTTTCCTGATGAAACCTTAAGTAATCTTTGAGCAAATTGAGTAATGTTTGAATATGAGGGAACCATATTGATTTGAATATCTTGAGATATGGAGGGCAAATTTTGGGGTGCAACAACGTCCATGATGAGTACTGTCACGACAGGAATCCTGGAACACCAACCAACAACCTTGATCCTAAACATTTTGGTATGAGTTCTTAAATTTAGTGCAGATGCTGACGTGGTAGAGATTTGAGAAGAAAATAGGGATGAGTGGGAGAGAATAAATGGATAAGAATGAAACACTACAAGACAAAGGAGAAAATGAATGGATAAGAATGAAACACTACAAGACAAAACTCTGAAAAGTTATTTTTGGTCTGCTGCAACTGCTCCTGCTGCATTTCTGCCACAGAGTCATGTTGTCTCCCATGTTCAGTGTACTATCATAGTACAATATATAAGAATATGCTTTATTCTTTCGGCTTAAGTTAATGGATCATTGTAAAGGCCCAAGAGAGACAATATACAATTGAGAAACCTCTATAAATAGAGCTCCAATGCAATGAAGAAAAATATTCTGAAACTTGGAAAATTCTGCAGAAGTGAAATAAAGAAAGATGGAGAGTCGAGAGGAGGCGTTATAAAAGATGTCACTTGCAGATTAACAAAATGCAAATGATTAAAGTGTCATCCTTAGGTTTATCATTTCTATCTTCTTGCTTAGGAATGTGTAACTTAAGATCTCTCTGTATTATGCTTATTTTACTCCTTATGAGCTAAATATGTTTTGTTGGATAATGTGAAGTTTAATGAATTAGTAATCTTTTGTATGTTTGAATAAGTTGTCTTGATATATTTTGTTCATGTGAATTTATGCCATATGTTTATTTTATTTTTGTATGGACAACTTAGAACTTATGCCATGTTCAGTGTACTATCATAGTACAACATATAAGAATATGCTTTATTCTTTCGGCTTAAGTTAATGGATCATTGTAAAGGCCCAAGAAACCAAAGAGAGACAATATACAATTGAGAAACCTCTATAAATAGAGCTCCAATGCAATGAAGAAAAATATTCTGAAACTTGGAAAATTCTGCAGAAGTGAAATAAAGAAAGACGGAGAGTCGAGAGGAGGCGTGATAAAAGATGTCACTTGCAAATTAACAAAATGCAAGTGATTAAAGTGTCATCCTTAGGTTTATCATTTCTATCTTCTTGCTTAGGAATGTGTAACTTAAGATCTCTCTGTATTGTGCTTATTTTACTCATTACGAGCTAAATTTGTTTTGTTGGATAATGTGAAGTTTAATAAATTAGTAATCTTTTGTATGTTTGAATAAGTTGTCTTGATATATTTTGTTCATGTGAATTTATGCCATATATTTATTTTTTTGTATGGACAACTTAGAAGTAGATAACAACTTGTTAATGTTGTGAGATATTTAAAAATGGATTTCATGATAAATATGGTTGAAAATAGTAGGATGAAGATATTTACAAGATTAGCTACTTTAGAGATAAAGAGCTACACGCACAGGGGAAATTCAAAATGAACCCAAACATGCACAAAGGTTACAAGTGAGACTTAGAGATTTGTCCCCTTGATTTGATGTATATGTTTATGATGTTTTAGAGATATGCCTCACGTTCTGACCTCATATGTCACGACAATACTTATCAGACTCATACATTAAATGAATTCATTTTACAGAACATTGTCTAACATATTCTTTCTCTCCGTGTTAACCCTTAATTATCTTCTCTATTTTTCCACTTTCTTAACCACGCGACACATACCATTATTTTATTACCTTTGCTCATGTTTACTTTACAACTTCTTGTATAAAAATCATAATGCTTAATACAATCTCTATAGAATCGATATTTTTTCTTATCACTTGCTACTAATTTGACAGTGTATACTTGCACATACATAAATTAGCCCGTCAGGTTATTAAAAATCCAAGGGGTAAAGTGGTAGCTTTTCATGACGCCATTCGTTACCTCATTTCTGTAGTTGAGGTTAAAAGCATTTCGTGTCCGAGATTAAATGTGTTTTTTTAAGTAGTGTCAGTTTGACGAAAGGATTGAAGACTATTTTCCAGACGCTATTTCAAATAATATTTTAGCTTATAACTTATAACTTATCATTTTTCTGTCACTTTTATCCTTATTATTTTAACAAAAACCCACTTTTATCTTTTATAATTTATTTTAATTTAAAATGAAATAATTATGGATTAAATACATTTTATGTCAATTTACATTCATAACTTAGTTGAACCGTTAATTTTATCAAACACTTCAATGAGCTTATCGACTATCAGTCTCAATCATCAGTTGTAAACTCTATACTATCAGTCATTAGTCATAAGCTATAAGCTATCAGCTAACTTATCAGGCAAACACTATTTTTGTCAAACAGACCCTTAAAACATCATATTTTTTCTTCCAAAAGTCACTGGATCTGAATCTATTTAGAATACACTACTTAGACAAACCAGTCACCTCCCTAAGGTACATTTAGAATACACTACTTAGATAAACCACTCACCTCCCTAAGGTACATTTAGAATACACTACTCAGACAAACCACTCACCTCCCTAATAGTAATCGTTAATTTTTGTAGAAGTTTGATTTTTTTTTAAAGGGAAATACTAACCAGTGACGTTGGAGCACTTTTTAAGTGATTAAAGTGGTAAGTTTTTTTTTAAAATGCGTATATTTAATGCATTGAAAATGCATTGGAAATTGAAATTATGACTTTTATAAAGAGTATTTTCTTTATTTAGTATGCTTAAAGAGTGCCCTGAGGGCACTCATTAGCAAGGTCCTTTTTTAAATCATATATAAAATACTATTTCTTTTTAAGTGTTGTGATGTACTGACTTGTAAAATATTTTATATTGACAAACTCATTATTTTATGGGTTTAATAGTTATACATTAACAGAGTAAAATAGTTTTACATGTTAACTAATAGCAATTAGGGGTGTTCATGGGTCGGTTTGGGTTGAATTTAGCCAAAACCATAACCCAACCCGTATATGGTACACTGGTTTGGGTGAGGAAAAATAACCACCCATAATATCATTGGGTTGGTTTGGGTAAAACCACAAATTTGTGGGTTGGATTGGGTTGGGTAATGGGTTACTCAATATTATTTTTCCTTATATAATTATTAATGATATGTTACATTTTTTTCTTAATAAATAGTTTAACATATTACTGCTATTTTTTAAAACATCAAATGTCAAAATGTATAATGAATTTTATTATAAACATATATTTGTAAGAACCAAAGTTACATTACAGTAAAACCTAGAATTACATAAAATACTTGCAACTTATTAGAATTACCATCAAAATAATCAAAATGTGGCATCCTAAATAAGTTAAAATCATTACTTACTAAATAAAAAATGTTCAAAAAGTTGAAATTGAAGCAACCAAATTAAAAACATCAAAGTCATCACTTGTCAAATTATTAAAAATATATATATATGAGGAGGGATCAAATTACACCCGAAGAGTTACACCACGAGTTACACTCGTTCTATAACTACATCTCGAATTAATATTTTTTAAATTCAACCGTTGGATTGAAACATAGTATCATATAGATCATACCTATAAAGTTTGAGCTTAATCTATAATGATTTACTATATCATCAAGATATCCAAATATTAACGTCAAAATGAGCATTCATATAACGTTAATTTTGATGTAATTCAATGACATAGTAAATCATTATAGATTAAGCTCAAACTTTATAGGTATTATCTATATGATATTATGTTTCAATCCAACGGTAGAATTTAAAAAATATTAATTCGAGATGTAGTTATTGAACGAGTGTAACTCGTGGTGTAACTCTTCGGGTGTAATTTGATCCCTCCTCTATATATATATATATATATATATATATATATATATATATATATATATATATATATATATATATATATATATATATAGTCACTCAATAACGCATGGGTTTTGTGGGTTGTGTGTGGGTTTACCCATAACCCAATTATTTTGAATGGGTTTTCATTTTTGAAAACCGTTATCACCCAATAACCCGACCCAACCCACTTTTTTGGATCGGTTTGGATGGGTTTTAGTGGGTTTATTGGGTTTACCCAACCCATGAACACCCCTAATAGCAATAGATTATTCAACCATATCATAATATTAATAGTAACTTAAAATTTACAGTATGATGGGCGAAATTCACAGTGGTAATTGATTGAAAACACCGTATCTTTTTCTTCCCAAAGACACAACCAGCCAGAGTAATAAGGCTGCACATTGTAATACCCTAGACCAACCCCTCACCTCTCTAAGCGACGCCATCTCTATATCGACTTCACGGCGGCATTATCCCCGGCCACCGCCTCGTGGTTCGGTTCTCCTCTTATTAGTTCGTTCATTGCTTCAAATTCTTTGCGGTTTAGATTCTCCGCCAAATTTACCCGTTGAGGTTAGCATTCTCTTCATATCTAATTGATTTGTTTATTTTCAAAAATCAAAATAATCGTTGATTCAATGCTTTGTGATGAGAGCTTCTCTGTTTTCTGGCGTTGATATTCTATTGCATGTTTACTTGAGTCGAACATTGATTTTGTTGCGGTCGCAAGGTTACAAATGCAATTATGATGATAATGGATTAGGATGCTAAGGCTAATTGATTAGGATTGGGTTTGTGCTTAGTGTGAGTGTCGCGGTCGTGTTCGGGGTGCTCATGCTTCATAGGGTGTTAGTACTGTGTTCATTGTCACTATATGTATGTCACTGTTTTCATAGACCTTTTACCTACTTAAGATTTAGAAATTATTATTACGATTATTGTTGTTGTTTTGCTTCTAATTTAACAAAGTATTCTCACAGGAACTGATTTGTTTCGTGTTATAAACCCGTGCTGCACTCCGTTGGACTGAATTAGGGTTTTGTTAATCAGGAGGATTTGTTATTGAGTGTCTGTCTATCTGAGAAACATGTTGAAGCAAGCAATTGGCAGAATTTGCAGCAGAACCAATGCTTATTCTTGTGAAGGAAACAGAGTTTTGCCTTGCATTTATGTGGCTTCTCGTTTTTTCCGCAATGGACAGGTAATGTCTCCGATTCTTCATTTTAAAGCTTAGATTTTTAATTTATTTATTTATGTTACTAGAATTTCTTGTTTATCTGTTTACTAGAATAGTTGAATTTGGTTGCTTTTAGATTTAAGTGTTAGTGGCTCTAAGTAAGCATATGTTCTGAAAGGTTTATGGTTCAAATGTAAAGTGAGTTGAATATAAATTGTGATGAACACTTTGTTTCCATCTGATGCAAGTTATCAAACTGAGCCGGTCTGGTCCACTCGGGTTGGTTCGCTACGTGTTGATGGTTGAATGGATTGGCTCAACAACACAGATTGAGGGTCTAGTAGTGAGTTAGGATATACAAACTCAGTTCGAACCATCCCAGATTGGTGGGTTGCCTCACCTAATTTTCCATTAGAAGGCCAAAAAACTAGAAAATTGGATTTTTTTTAAATGGGAGGGTTACCCTAGCTTGAACTATGAGTAACCCACCTCAGCCTAAGGGTTTGGTGTGCCGGCTCATAATGACAGAGGGTCTTAGTGACGGATTTTGCAATCCAACTCACTTATGGGCAATGTAGTCGAGCACAAGATCTTAAGTAGGATTGTACCGAAGGGAAAAAGGGTAATTTCGTACACATATATGTATCACACAGGCCCAAAAAACAGACCCAACACGTTTTTTTTTACGATCTTGCTTCAAAAAGGTCGATGTTGATCACGCCGCCGACGAAAACAACTTTCTCTGATCGTAGCACTCTCAGGCATCCTTAGACGTGATCTTACAATCCAACACTCGATCTTGACTACACTGCTTAGGGGTTTGGTTGGCTCATGGGTCAAGACAGCTCTAGTGTGATAGGCTTAATGTTTTTAACTGAAATAGTTCATTTCATAGACAAATCAGAGAATCAAATTTAGAGTACTGGAACAAAGTAGGAAATCCCAAAGCTTATAAAACTGGACAGGGTTAAATTGGCATTTTGATTTGGTGAATTCTGGTAATTAAAATGATTTTGTAGCCTTTTGAATGTTTGATGATTTCACATTACTTTCTATTTTGCGACAAATCCATAGACTAGTCATTTCACATTTTTTTCCCTTTTAAGTTACTGTTGGGGTGATTGCTTTTAAAAGATTTTAAGGAAGAGCTTTGTATCGTGCTCAAAGTTCTGTGCATATTATATTTTAGCTTGTAAAAGGATTTCAGAAAGGATTCTCGTTTCTATAAGCCATGTAGTATATAGTGTTGTCAAATAGCGGGCATGGCGGCTCTATGGCGGATTTATACAGCAGTTTTTGGGCTCGCCGCAATAGTAAATATCGGCGGATATTGCTGTTTTTTTTCTTCTCGCCATAATCTGATATACAGCGCCACAAGGCGGCTGGGATGGCGGGATTTGGCTTTTCGCCATGGACCTCCCTTGACAACACTAATTCTACTAATGAGTCCATTGAGCAAAAGGTCCGGAAGAAGCACTTCTTGCATCTCTGTAATAACATTTGTTGTGTGGATTCTCTAATTAAGTGATTTTCATTAATCGTGTAGGCTTATCAAGAATCTTATACCAACTTTGAGTATACACTATACAGTCTATTGAATAAGATTTGTTGTTCATCTTCCACAAGTTTGTATGATTTCAATATGGGAATCCCTTTGTCAGAACTGTTATTCCTACACTCCAAGAAAATCATTAATTTTTAGCCAAAATTTTGTTCAAAACAAGATCTCTTTACCTGAAAATTGCCATCACCTTTAGACTCACATTTTATTTGCAAAGCTATTGCTTTATGGATTAGATGATCCTACATATACTTCTACCTAATATTGTTATTTATCTCAAAACAATGCATTTCAGTAGGATAGTGGCACTTTGTACTCCTACTTTGTTGTTATCTATGTGTGAAGTTATTCTTACAAGAGTCAATGTGTGTTTTATCGGTTCAATGTTGAACTTAAAGTAGAATTCGGTCTTGGACTTTTGGTGAGTCTTCAGGATCAAACTCACTTAAGCTTTTGTTTTAAAAAAAGTTGACATTGGAAGTCATTGTATGGATGCCTCGTAAGCATCAAATTTGAATTTGAGGTGAATCATATATGAAAAATTGATACTCAATTTAGTTCGTCTCTTTTATACAGGCAAATATGGCACCTAGAAGCTTTTTTGGGGTAGAGGATTTCGTCGATGATGACAACAGTCGACCTTATACATACCAAAAAGGCAAGAAGTCAAAGAATCCAAACAAGCATATATCATTCAAACAAAGAACAGTTGCATACATGGAGCCATTTACACTTGACGTGTTCATCTCAAAACGTTTTGTATCTGCTTCACTCACTCATAGAGTAACAAGCAAACAAGTTGCAGTTGCAGGTACCAACTCCAAGGACATAAAAGCCGTTCTTAGATCTCGATCAGACATACCAGCGTGCATAGCCATTGGTCGGATTTTAGCTGAACGAGCAGTGGAAGCTGATGTTTACACTGCTTCGTATACTCCAAGGGAACGAGATAAATTTGAAGGGAAAATCAGAGCTGTTGTTCAATCACTCATCGATAATGGGATTGATCTCAAGGTTTATCTTGATTGAGTCTTGCACAATCTTTTAAAGCAAACACTACCAGCCAGTTAAGTTATTTAGATTCTGGTTGTGTTTCATTTATGTCCATGTAGCTTGATAATTATAAATTGATATCAATATTAGTATTGTGAACGAAAGATTATGGCATAACGCATGGAATTTTGTATTTATAAAACACACCATAACCATCTTCTCGGGTTCCAATTTCTGAATCATGTTGTAGAGGTGTCCATAGTTCATATTTTAGTCAAATTTCTAATTTAATTTTCCACAATTCCTTGTGATACACTCTACTTAATATTTGGACTTATGTATTTGTGGTAGTCATAGAATTTTCATTTTAGTCATGAAACCTCTTCTATTAATCACAAAAGTATACATCGTGGCTTCGAAATTTGAGTCTGGAGTCTGCTGCAGGTTGAGATTTTTGTAAGGGCAGGTGTAACACCAAGTGAAAGTGATAAAATATTATCACATGCGTCAACGCCATCTTCATGGCGGAACTAACTACGCATTGAGTCTGAAGTGTCATTTCCACATTCATATTTACATACATTTGACAGTATAAGAACAAAACTTGCAACATGATAAAATGATAGTTATCAGAATACACTGGTACCTCTTTTGCTCTTGGTACCAAGAGTAATTGGCATTAAACGCTGCCTTGACAGGTAATTGTCTTTTGTCAAGAGATATCAAATAAGAATAAAACCAAAATGATCAAAATAATGAAAACAAACGGTTTCTAAAGTTGAGCCTCCATGATCCAAACGGAGAAAAACAAATGCATTTGAACAAAAGTAGGGGTGGCAAAATGGATGGATTGGATGGATTTGGATTGTATTGTTAATGGATGGATCAAAACAATCCATTAATCCATTAACAATCCACTAAACTTTCTTTTGAAAAATCCAATCCATCCGCTAAGAGATATAATCCATCCAATCCATCATTAAGTTATTTCTAATGGATGGATGTCCATCCATAAAAATCAACTTAAATATTTTATTTTTTGATTAATTTTACAAAAACAATTATTTTATGAAACTTTTTTAAAATTCTTTTAATTATAAATTTTTATCTCTATATTTAATTCTAATTAACTAACATCTTGAATAACTTAACTTTTTGATTAATTTTTTAATTCTAACCAATTAACTTCTCCATTAACTAATTCTATCAGAAAAAATTTAAAATTCAATGCACACTAATCAACCTATTTTAACGTGAATATTAAATTAAATAATTTTATTGCATCCGCTAAGAGATATAATTCGTCCAATCCATCCATTAAGGTATTTCTAATGGATGGATGTCCATCCATCCATAAAAATTAACTTAAATATTTTTTTTTAATTTTTGATTAATTTTACAAAAACAATTATTTTATGAAACTTTTTTAAAATTCTTTTAATTATAAATTTTTATCTCTATATTTAATTCTAATCAACTAACATCTTGAATAACTTAACTTTTTGATTAACTTTTTAATTCTAACCAATTAACTTCTCCATTAACTAATTCTATCAGAAAAAATTTAAAATTCAATGCACACTAATCAACCTATTTTAACCTGAATATTAAATTAAATAATTTCATTGCATGCGTACCGATTAAGCAATTTTAACGTTAATATTAAATTAAATATAGACAACAAACCACTCTCTACATATTAAATTAAACACACATAGGTACTGTAGTATACAAGTATGAAGTATCTAAAATAGTAAAATTGTTGATAAAGAAACAAGTTATTGATGTCTTATGTCCTGATCTATACATATTATATTTTGTCCATACTATTTGATTTTATATATATTTTCATGTTTATATCACAAACAAATATTAATTTTTTTCATATTACGATACATGAAAGAAAATCAATGGGGTGAATATTGTGAGAATAAAAAATATTAAGACATACCGTCAAAAAAAATGTTTAGAAATGGTTTAATTTTAGATTTTTTTTAGTAAAAAATTAATTTAATAAATAATAAACTAAAATTCATTGGATTTATAAAATGAGACGGATGGATTGAATCCATCCATGTAGTTTCATGGATGGATTAAACCAATCCATTAAACTTGTTTTTTGTTTAATGGATGGATTGGATGGATAAATTATAGGATGGATTGAATGGATATTCTCTTTATGGATTTTATTGCCACCCCTAAACAAAAGCAACACAGAAAAATACAAATCAAACATTGGGATGAAAATACATGCAATAAATGATTCAAAGATCTACTATATCATCTTTCTTATTACCCCCTCACAGGGGCGGATCTAGGTTGAGGCAATGTGTGGCTATAGCCACACCAAAATTTTTTAATTTTTTTTTCATATTTATATATTATATAATATTTTTAAATTAAAAATAAAACATTAACTTAACTATTTTTTCTTTAAATTTCTTCTTTTACAATTTTATATTTTTTCTCCCCCTCAAACTTCACCATCAGTATTTTAAAAATTAAACCGATCATTAAAACGGAGAAATTACTGTATCACTGGTTGAACTGCATTATTAAATCTGATTAATTACATAATTCAGTCAAATAAAACAACATCTATAATAAAATTATATAGTTAATAAATCCTTCGAACCAAATGACTTTTCTCTAAAAAAATCACGAGACTTAAAAAAATTCAAAAATTTAAAATTTATAAATTTATTTTTTAAATTTAAATTTTAAATATAGTTATCACACACAACAAAATAGTACAAAATACAAAATAATATAATAAAATATTGCAATGTCTAATAAATTTAATTGCATTGAAAAAAATTATCCTAAATAAATTTTGCACAACGTCTATTTATATTTTAATTTTATTTTTTTTTAAAAAAATTATCAAAACGATGTCATTTTGTCTGAGAAAAAAAGTAAGCATTTAAACGGTCAGTTTTTTAAAACGGCAGGTTTTCCATTTTTTACCAGTTTTGACCGCAATTTTTTTAAAACTATTGATTTTTTTTGTTTTTACCGGACTTGACCGCCAGTTTAAATTGGCAATTTTTCATAATAATTTAAGTCACATTTTCATGTTTAGCCACACCAATATATAATGTCTGGATCCGTCCCTGCCCCCTCATGAACAAATAGGACAACATTATGCTATTACTCTATTATTCAATCTTCAAAATATTAAAAACAAACTTTTCATTAGTGGTAGAAATAGAATACACTACTTATACACACAACCAACAAAAGTATTACATATATATATATACACAAAAACCGTTTTTAAACAAACGCTAGATAAATGTTGAAGTAAAATAATTTTAAATCAATTTCAATAAAAATTTCTAATATTGGCACATAAATTTACTTTGTAATAAAACTTTAAAACTTAATGTAAAAATTTGAATTATAAATCAATTTCAAATGATAAGATAGAGTGATAGACCACATGTAGTCACGCAATCACACATTTGACATTTTTCGGTTAAATGATTAAAATTTTAATTTAAATATTTATTATTTAATATAAATTAAAAATAGTATTTAAATTTAATTGTTTGATATTGATTTAATGATAAAAAATGGTTGAATGTCTAAATACATAATTTTTGGCAGATCGCAGTTACGGTTCTCTTTATCAAATTCAACGTCAATTACCACTGAACTAACTAATAATTGATGACTGGAGTGAGTTGATTTCTGATAAGATATGTCTCATTTTCTCATCTTGATAGTAATTTTTTAACATAAAAAAGAGAAAATAGAAGGGAATGTGTAAATTAACTTTATATTGTCAATAAATCATCATTTTATATTTCGTCAAAATAGACTAATTTTTAAGTTAGTGGGATAATATCACTAGTAATAAATTTTTATTAGACGATACTAGTGTAAATTATTTTATATTGTCATTATATAATCATTAATCTTGAAAAGACAAATTTATGCATTTATTTTTAAGTTTGTACAAAAATTTTGTATTAAAAAGTAAGCACAATACTAATTAAAAGATGAGTTTAATCATAAAATATAATAAAGCAAGATGAGTTTTTTGGCAAGTTTGCCAAGTGTCAAATTTTTAGAAACCATGCTATTTTTATGTTTACTATTAGTAGAAAGTTTCTATAATTAATTATAATTTTTTAAATTTTAATTAATTATTTCATTAATTTCTAATTACTCATAATCATAAAATATTATACCTAGGATAAATCAATAGTCACATTGAGAGAAGTAAAATTATTGGTACCAATTGAGAATCCAAGAGTTCTTTGGTAGAAGCGTAAAACAATTAAAAATTCATCTGGATCCTTATCCCATTTTTAAAAATTTTCTCTCCAAATTACTTTTCAAACCAACTATATAACAACCTTCATTTCCTTTTCATTACACACCAAAAACCACCACCAGAATACCTAAACCTCTGCCACACCTTCACCCTTCAGCCCTCAAATCTTATGTGTGTGAACTCTCATAGCAACACACTCGACCAATACAAAAATAACAGCAACAACATTCACTCATCTCAGATCGCTGCAGAAAAGAAGAAGAAATAAAAGTTCAGATCCGTAGCCAAAGTCACACGAAGAAGATTCCAAGAAGAAAAAGAGCACAACAACATTCACTACTTATCTCAAGTCGCTGCAGAAAAGAAGAAGAAATAAAAGTTTAGATTCGTAGCCAAAGCCACACGAAGAAGATTTGAAGAAAAAAACAGAGCACACATACCTTTTATTTTTGTCTGTATTTTTATCATGTTTAAGCTTTTGGATTTCTGCATAATCTTGCTTTTGTAACCTTAAACATTTGAGATCTGAATTGGGGCTCAAGGGATTGATTGGGGGTTTGGGTAATTTTTTTTGTGTTTGATGTTTGAACATATGAGTGAGATCAAGAGAGATTGAGAGAACTTTTTTATTTGTGTTATTTTATTTTGGTAAATTCTTTGATACCCATGAGTTTAAGTTGGGTACCAGTACCTTTAGTACAAATTGAATTTTACTCTTAATTTATTTTCAAATAAAATAAAATATAAAAGTGATGTGGCATTGAATTCTACTATTTGATTGGTTGAGGGTACCGGTACCCAACTAAACTCAAGGGTACTGGAGTGTTCACCTTTTATTTTTCTCTGGAGAAACAATAATGAATTATGGAAAAACATGGTAGAATAGAGTAAGAGAAAAAGAGTTTTGGTTCAATCTCTTTTTTTTTTGTTTTATTTAAGTTTTAAATGAGAATATTATATGTCTATTAATAACTTATTCACTTATTTTTATATTATTATTGATTTAATTAATAACTGTAAATAATTATTAAATAATTTTTTTAGCATAAGAAATTTTATCACATTAATATTTATTTATATATAATTATTTATTCCCTCTATTTTTATAAACTTCTATATTTACTTCACAATAATAATAATATGACTTTCAAATATTATATATTTTATTTTATAAAGAATATAAAAAAAAAATATCTCTTTCTCTCTCTCATAAATATTTGTATTTAATTTAGAATTTATACATATCTTTTAAAATTTTGTTTAATTAATGTCACAAAATTTGAATATATTTTATTTGTTTGGTGTCACAAATATTACAAAAATCAATTAAATAATATAATTTGTTAAGATTTTATGTTTTTAATGGTTTTTTAGCAATTAATGCTTTTAATAACGTGATTAAAGTTTACACCCTTTTTATAAACTTCTATATTTGCTTCATAATAATATTAATAATAATAATAATAACAACAATAATAATAATAATAATAATAATAACAACAACAATAATAATAATAATAATAATAATAATAATAATAATAATAATAATAATAACAATAAAAATAATAGTAATATAACTTTGAAATACTTTTTCATATATTTTTCTAATTTTATGTAATAAGAATGAATTACAGATTTTACAAAACATTTAAAAACTTTCTCTCTCTTCTATATTTCAATTTCAAAATATTTAAATTTAATTTAGAATTTATAAAATGTTCTAAAAAAATTTATAATTAATCTCAAATTTATTTAATATGTTTTATTTATTTAGTGTCACAAACATTACACAAATCACTTAAATAATAGAATTTCTTAAGATTTTATGCTTTTAGCTTTTATAACGAGATTAAAATTAGCAACATTTTTACAAACTTCCATATTTATTTCATAATGATAAGAATGTAACTTCTAAATACTTTTTCATATAATTAGATGTCTTATTATTTTAAAATTAGATATCTTATTATTTTAAAATGACTACTAATAATAATATTAATATAATTATAATTATTTAACTAATTATTTTGTGTTTTTCTAACTACTATTTTTTATTGTTTAATATTTATTATTCATTAATAATAATTAATTAACTTAGTCTATGAAAACAAACAAAACCTAATCGATTAGGCATTTTAGATTTTTATTTGTCCTCATTCTATTTGCTACTCTTTATTGTTATGTGATGAGGTATGTCTTTGATACGAATTCTCATTTTATTATTATTTTTTTTGCTAATTATTTTTTATTGAATTCTTTTGAAATATGAAAAATAATTTTAAGAAATGAATTATAAAGTTTTTTTTTATATTAAAAATATTATCCCGTGCCACGCACGGGTAGATACACTAGTTGTATTAAAAGTAAGCACAATAATAATTAAAAGATGAGTTTAATTGCATTAAAAGTAAGCACAATAATAATTAAAAGATGAGTTTAATTGTTATGTATTATTGGTGTAAAATTTTTTTATGGTTAAATATGTTTAAAGTGTCTCTTTAAGTTAACTATTTTTATTTTTTGTCATTTAAAAAATTCGTTAAAGAATCGTTTTAGAAATTTAAACTTTTGATACTCTTGTATTTTAGTAACGATTTTTACAACTTAATCACTGAATTATCGATGATTTTTAGTGACAGTATTCTACTTGCCAACTAAATTAACGACAATTTTAACACACAAAACCAAGAGTTAAAATTTCTAAAATGATTTTTTTAAAAAAAAATTTAGATGGACGAAAAATAAAAATGCCTAATTTTAGAAGCACTTTAAACTTATTTAATCCAAAATTTTATATCATCAATACATTATAATCATTCAAATGTATTATTTAAAAAAAATTAAATTAAAAGTGAAATATTTTAAACAAATTAACTGTTTTAATTAACGTAAAAATACATTTTAATTAAATTGTTAAAAGATTTAGTTTATGTATATACTACCAAAATATATATTGTTTCTTTATTTAGCCAAAATATATGTTTTTCACTCCTCAATTTCCTTCTTCACATTTATCTATTTTATCGTGTTTTTTTTTTGGCATAAGCCCACGAGGGTTATGAAAGATCAAAGTGAAACTGTGAAATATCTATCTATGTAGCTTCATTTCGATCTTATATTTACTCTTTTTCTCTTTATTCAACTCGCTCCATCTCCTCCGAGTTAACTCACCTCCCTAAGGTACTCTCTCTCTCAAGTCGTTCATCATTACGCATCTTCCTTGTTCGTACTTTCATTCCGATGACGAATTGCACCAAATCGAATGCCAATTTCGTTAACAAAATGAATCGTTTCTAGGTTCCGAGTTTCTGAATCAACTGTTTTGTTAATTTGTTCATTGATTTTTCATCATCTGCTCTTGTTTTTTAATTGAACTTGTAATCGATTGTTATATATGCATAATTTTCATGTGATTATGAACTCTTCTGATTGATATGTGCATTGTGTGTGTCTGACTTACCAAACACAGACACCGGAAACACTGCACTGACACAGATGATAATTAAAAAAAAATTAATTAAACTTAATCATAAGTGTTGACGTGTCAGGATTGTGTCTGATGCGTTAGTATCAGACACATGTGGATAAATTTTATTACACAATCTATTTCAAGTTTTATCGTGTCAGTATTGTGTCTGATGCGTCAGTATAGTATCTGATGTCATTGTGTCAGTATCGTGTCTGATGTCACTGTCTGACGCGTCAGTATCATGTCTGGTGTCACTCATCGGTGTTACATAGATACTCAATTGAGATGCTATTTTGTTTAAAAACTAGCTATGTGTTTGGAAATGCGGTGTAGTTGTAGCTTGAGACAATCTGCCACTTTCAAAACACACTAGATCGGTATAGCTCTAAGAACAAGTGATAAAGGATTATCGTAAAAGATAGATTCTGTAGGAGAGTTGTTTGAGAGGTAGTTTAGAAACATTTCATCGGTAACACATGTAGGAAAAATAATTATTAAGCTTGTATTTGGATTTGGAAGTCCTAATTTCAGTTATGGAAACTCAGTTCAATTAAAAGGCGTTGATGTGTTGTAAACATGAATGCGCTGTGATTCTGAACATATTATTAAAGAATCTTGAAATAACTATGGGTCTGTTAAATAATAGCTTCTTGTGTAAGTCAAAATTAGTTTTTGCATTCAAATTTGTTTCTAAAGCTCTCATTTAGTCTCTTTATTAATGTCTATAAATAGGGATTTCAAATCACATCTTAGTAACATCTTTGTAGGTAATTTTACTTCACTGTGAAAGTATTGAATTTTAGTAACCTATGTTTTCTATTTGTTTGAACTTTCGAGGCATGCATTTTCTAATTCTTGTAGTTTGTACTTTTTATGTCTTTTTGGCTATTTTGTTTTATCTTTATCTTTGTTGCTGTCCTGTTGTATATATGTCCTGGGTTCTCTACACGTCCTTCTTAAGTTCCTTTATTTTTATGGTTATCCCTTTGACAACATTGTTTGGTCAACAGAAAGATGAAGCCCTGAACTTGGTTCACAACCTTGGATTGACCGTTTGCTGCTTCTGGTAAGTTACTTGAGACAATCCGTGGTTGTTTATTTAGGTGTGCGCATGAGTATATTGTGCACACGGTATTAAACATTTATCCTTTAATTCAGTGAGTGTACATGTTCATTTATCTTTGTATTCTTTTGTGTTACTGTGATGCCTTTTTGGGTTTAAAAACTTATAATTTCTTCCTCTGCTGTATTTTTCACGCCTTGTTGTATTCAATCTGCTAATTGAACAATTTCAGATATGCATGAATTGGCTAATAACACTACATATGCTATATTTTTTCCGTGTGTGACATAGATATGTCCTTATGTTTTCCCTCTGTTATATAATATCGATACAATCTTATAGTATCTCAAGATTATCCTTAAAATTAGTTCCGATTTTTCTTAGTTTTTATTATGATTTGTATCCCTATTTGGTTGGGATTTTGGGGCTTGTATTAGTACAAGGAAGCAGATAATATCCACCACTTTTTACTGGTGCATTGTTGAGGTAGTTACAGATATTACCATGTCTTTCTAAGTTCTAAAATAAAACAAACAGCAAAGGAATATAAAAAGACTGAAGCTTCAAAGTATCTAACTTTGCCACCTCCTTGTTCTCCAGTGAAGTATCATGAGCTTCACTGCGGCTATCCAATAAAATTCATCGTATCTCCTGTTCCGCAGTGTTGTGATTAGAAAGCCAGTATCCAATAATCTTCATCATATCTCCTGTTCCGCAGTGTTGTGATTAAAAAGCCATCCTGCCATCTTTCCAACATTTTCAGAACCATCCTGTCATCTTTTGTGCTTCATGTGAAATATCAATCAATTTTAAGGCCATTGATATTTACATTGTTATATTTATTGGTGGTTACAGTAACATTTTTCTTCGGAAACTTCTGTGCTAAGTATCTGCGTAATATGGATCCAGAAGAGAGCAAGATGGGCACTGAGCTTAACATTGATCAAGATGAGACCAGATTGGACACTGAGCATAATATAGATCAAGAAGAGAGCAAAATGGGCATCGAGCAAAACATCGATCAAGAAGAATGCAGAGTGGACCCTGAGCATAATATCAATCAAGATGATAGTAAGATGGGCACTGGGCATAACATGGACCAAGAAGAGAGCGAGACAGGCACTGAGCATAACAAGGACCAAGAAGTGAGCAGGACGGGCACTGAGCATAACAAGGACCAAGAAAAGAGCGGGACCGGCACTGAGCATGATATGGATCAAGAAGAAAGCAAGATGGACACTGAGAATCTTCCTGAGTTTTCTTCTAATCCTAATCCTCAGTCCTCAGAAAAAGAAGATAGCAAGAAGGATACTGATCCTGCAGAAGGATCTCGTAAACCAGAGTTGAGTAAGAAGATTACTCCACAATCATTGAAGGCCAAAAAAATTGTTAAGAAATCTCTGGTTGGTGTTGCTAAATTAAAGACTAAGAACAATAGTTCCTCTCAGATTCTGAGGAAAAAGATAATTAGGAAGAATAAAAAAGTAGGGGACAATGCTGAAAGCTCTCACAATGCAGACGAGAAACCAATTTCAGAAATTACCCAGCAGAATAAAACAAAGGATGAATCAACTAAGGAGAAAAATAAGGAGGTCAAAAACATTGAAGCGAAGGAAAGTCAGAATAGGAGCAGTGATGACAAAAATCCTATGGAGGAGAGCCATCAGGATAAAAAAGATAAGGAGATCAATCTGTTGGATAAGAATGAACAAGAACAGAAGAGTAAAGAGAAACTCAAAGAGTCAAAGAAGGGTTCTAGGAGGAGAAGAAACAAAAACAAGCAAAATGGCAAGGAGAAGAGCCTATCAAATGACAAAAAGAGTGAAAGGCTCGGTGGTCTCATCTTTATGTGCAGTGCTAAGACAAAGCCTGATTGTTTCCGCTATCGTGTCATGGGTGTTTCAGCTGCTAAAAAGGATGATGTTTTACAAGTCAAGCCTGGACTTAAGCTCTTTCTTTATGATTTTGATCTGAAACTACTATATGGGATTTACAAGGCTTCATCTTCTGGTGGCATGAAGCTTGAACCAAAAGCTTTTGGTGGAAAGTTTCCTGCCCAGGTTACTCTCTTATATTTTCCTATCTGTTTTATTCTGGTCCTCTTTATTTATCATGGTTTATATGCTCATAGCTGACGACTTCAGGTGCGATTCAAAATTGTTTCTGATTCTTTCCCGCTACCCGAAAGCATTTTCAAAAAGGCTATCAAGGATAATTATAACAAAAAGAACAAGTTCACACCAGAACTTACTGTTGCACAAGTGAGAATCATTTGTTACCTCTTGGCCTTTTGTTTTTTATTTCTATATCATGGATGATATTCAAATGTTCTGCTCCAGGTCAGGAAGCTCACTAGACTTTTTCGACCAGTTGGAGCTCAGCCAGTTATGCAGCCTGTTTATGCTCCTCCAAAAGCAATAATTCGAGAAAGGGAAGTTCCGGGTCGGGTTAGGGGATCACAACACCATTCACGCAGGGAAAGAGCTGGTGGACATCGATCTGATCGTCGAGAGGATATTCCTCGTGATTCATTTCCTATGGATAATTATCGAGCTTATGACCGAAGGAATTTGGCTAGTACTTCTCATGTTAATCCTATACGGGAACCTTATGAGAGAGATTATGAGCACCGTCCCCCAGAACCTCGCTATGTTCCTGCTCATGTAGAAAGTCTTCGAAGGGATCCTATTTATTTGAATGACCGTGAACAGCAGAGCTATACTCGTGTTGTTTCTGACCGTATAAATGATCCTTATGACTATCGATATGGTGCTTCTTCACCTAGGGATGCATATTTGCCTCCTTTAAGAAGAGAGGCTCCTTTAATTAGAGAGGACATCTCGTATTTGGTTGGGGGACGAGCTTTCGCCGGGACTGATAACTTGCGAAGGAGAGAGATCGTTGAAGATAGGCATTACTCGATATATTCTGCTGCTGATGCTTTGCCTGATTACCGTCCAATGCAGCCATATCGTGGAGACAAGTTGGAAGCCTCACCTTTACGAGTTTCAGCTCGTTACTCTTTTGCCGGCCCTTCATATTCTCGTCGCTAACTTAAAATGCAATTTGAATCCCTTGCCGTTCCTTCCTTTTGATGATTGACTGAGATATTTTAAATTTGTATTAATCTTAAATGCTTAGGAACCTATGGATTCGGGGAAAAGAATCTTCATCGAGCTTCAAATGTTGTTTAATTTTATGAATCGTCGCGATAAATAATGACAATTTACAACCTAGACATTGGAATGTTTGGTGAAGGGCTGGTTTGGTATTTGATTCATTTTTCACTTCCCAAAATTGCCATTTTCTTTTGCTTCTGCACCATTAAAGTCTTATCTATCTCATTCTTTGTTCTTTATCTCTTATATTTTGTTATACTTAATGTCATCTGCCCTCTAAGGGTTAGAGGTTTTTTTTTTCAGATCTATTTGTGTTTCTTTTTCTCCCAAAAATATTTGTTTTTCACTCAATATCTTGCATTTTCGCAATTTAGAGTTTGATTTTATTCTTTTCCTCACATGTGTTGTAATGTTGTATGATTACGATTGTTCATATTCAATAAACCTTGATGTATGGAATGGTGGTGATATAACTGATTTTGCAATTCCCTAATTCTATTCTAGGAGTAGCAAATATCTTAGATTACCATTTGATGATGCAGAATTGGTAACACTGGTTTAGAGCAAGTGAGGAAGAGTTTGTTAGCCAAATAATTAACATATTTCCACAAGGCCGTTATCGGCTAGATAAAGGCAAATTGGTTACAATCTTATTTGCTAAAGGATTTGGAAATCTTATCACAATACCTTCCCTTAGATCAACACCTTAATCACAGCTATACACCCATGCTTAACCATCTTTATATCAAGTATAGTAATAGGATCTTATCAATATTGACCATAAGAGCAGGGAGGTATTAAACTATTTGAACTTGAGGATTAAGGTGGAATTACAACTATGAAGCAAAAAAAACATTGTGACTGGCAGCAGAAGGAGGAAGTTTTAACTGGTATGCAGCAGAACCAATGCAATCAGTAATTGGAAAAGGTTCATAGAACTTAGGTAATAACTTGTGGTACTCATCTGACTTCACAGAAAGCTGCTTATAAGGTTGCAACTTGAGGTAAATATAGTCATCTACAGCAAAAACACGAATATAGGCCAAGCTAGTCTGATCGACTTCAAAAGATTATCATCGGCATTACTTAACACCATAACTAATGGCTCAACACCATGTTTTCAAGACAAGCATCATCCACTACATTTGAAAAACATACTGAATTTCAAAGTCAAAAACTCAATAGTTTTGCCACCCAAACTTGTTGAAATTGAGTATTGAGTTTTCGGTTCAGCATGTGATTAATACTTTTCTAATTGTCTTAATAAGAAAATGAGCAAGAGAAAGATAAGAACCCCATCCTAGCGCTGTGTAGACAATGGCTAATAACTCCCTCTCAATGACAGACATAGCCGGTTGTTTAGGGCCTAAAGATTTACTAATATAGGCAGTAGGGTGTTGGTCTTGCATCAAGACAACATAAATCCTTTTCCCAAATGCATCAGTTTGCACAACAAACTTTTTGGAAAAATCAGGTAAACACAACATTAGTGCAGAAATTAAAGCATGTTTCAGTGTTACAAAAGCCTTGGTAGCATATCCTCCGACCAAATAAAATGATCATTTTTCGAGAAATAAGTCGAAGGTTGAGCAAGCTTACCAAAATGTTTGACAAGTCTTCTATAATATCCAGTTAAGCCTAAAAATCCTTGTTTGCTTAAGATTTTGCGGGATTGGCCAAGAAATAACAACTTGTATCTAGGCTGGTTTAGTAGAACTCCCACCTTAGTGATAAATGACACAAGTACTCAACTTTAGGCAAGGTAAATTCACATTTAGAAAATCGGAATCCTCGCCGAGTTGATTTCGATACTGAATTCTCTCTTGTAATATCCATAAATCAAAAGGTGGTCGAGTTTGAGTATCGTTCACCTTCACTTGACACCGAAGGAAAAGTAAAGTTCATCTCATTTGAGTTCAAGAACGACGACGATTTAGAGGTTATGCAGACAACTTTTCAACAATATTCTTCAAAGGGTCCGATCGAGTTGAATGCGAAGCTTCAAAGGTCAGGAGAAGATGTTATCAAAACGTTGTGACGTCCTCAACTACCCGTTTATAAGAATATGTAACGTTAAATTTTTGTTGAACTATCTATGTAATTTCGATTAGTTATGATGAATCTATGCTTTGTTGCTTTGGTAATAAAGATTCTGTCTTGGACATCTTTTTGGATATGCACATCGAAAATCACTTTTAATTGAAAAAAATGTGTCTTTGGACATGCATATGCGGAGTCACTTATCTTGAAAAAAACAGGTTCATTTGGATGTGCACATGCGAGGTCACATTTATTCAGGAAAAAAATGTGACTTCAGACATGCATATGCGAAAACACATTCCTTTTTAGAAAAAAATATGCGTTCGGATATACACATGTGATGTCTAAGGATATTTTAGAATTTTCGACAGAGATCCCTAAGAAAGTATATTGGTAACTTGAGATTTCCTTGTTTTTATATGCAGAATGTATGTGTGGTGGATAAAAAATTAACATTTTGTTCTACCTTTCTTTCCAATTTTAATGTTATTTTTATTTTTTTTTCCTATTTTGATCGCATAAAGTTTATTACTATATTTTTTTAAAAATAGTATTTTTGTTTCTTTTTAAGGAGGAGAAAGGTAGTATATTTTTTTTAAGTGTTAAGCATGTCTTTTGTTAATTGTTATCTTAATTTTTTATTTTTTTATGTTTCTTAATCTTTTAGTGAGTACTGAGAATTTTTTTTTTAAATAATCAAAATTTTTAAAACAATCATGTATATAATTAAACTTTCAAATTAATTACATAAATGGCTATTTTTTTTACTATTTTAATACATTATCGTCAATTGCATTGGCGAATTGCAAATTGTGACGATTTAAAACTCCCACAAATATATTTTTTAGCAAGTCGCCACTTGCATTGGCGACTACACTTAAAATTTTAATTTTTGTTAAATTTGCGGCGGTTAATTTTTGTTAAATTTGCGGCGGTTCAAAACCGCCGCAAATTTAGCAAAAATTAAAATTTTAAGTGTAGTCGCCAATGCAAGTGACGATTTGCCTAAGAAAAAGATTTGCGGGGATTTAAATCGTCATAATTTGCAATTTGTCAATGCAAGTGACGACAATGTGTTAAAATAGTGAAAAAAATGACCATTTATGTAATTACTTTAAAATTTTGGTTATATACGAATTTTTTTTAAAATTTTGATTATTTAAAAAAAAAACGAGTACTGAGTATACAATTGAGGGACCGTATATTATTTTAATACCAAATAATTTATAAACAGTTATAATGCGATAAACAATAGAATTTGCCAAACTCCACAAGTGAATTGGTAGAAAACAGGCAGGTTGATGGGAGTATTGATTGTTCTTCTATCAATGACTCAGAAATCCGACAGGGGAACTCAAGGTACAGAGGATTGATGGATAGAACCATTCTGGCGAAAATATGGAATTCCATCAAGGAGTTAGGAATCGATGGTGAAGAAGATGATGAGGCATTTGAAAGCATCATACGAAAAATGGAAGCAAAGGAAAAACATAATGATGCTAAGATGTTGGAGCATAACAATGGTGACCAATGAATATTGGTACTTTTAATTTACGAGGGTGCGGCAATTCTCTTAAGAAAAGAAGAATCCGGCAAATGATAGCAAAACAACAAACAGATATGATTCTAATTCAAGAAACCAAAGTAACCGAAATGGTGGATGAGGTGGTGTACAGTTTATGGGGGTCGAAAGAATGTGAGTGGTCTGCAAAGAATTCAGAGGGTCGATCGGGGGGAATTCTCACAGTCTGGAACAAAGACAATATTACGCCAATACTAAGCTTTAGGGGGAAGGGATATCTGGGGGTGAAGGCTTGGAGAAAAGATAAGGTGATTTACTTTATAAAAGTTTATTCGCCTTGTGCTCTGAATGAGAAGAGGATGTTATGGAGTGAACTACTAGTCTTAAAGAACAAGTATGGTGATGGTGAGTGGATTATGGGGGGGGGGGATTTTAACGCTGTAAGGGAGGTAGAGGAAAGATGGGGAAGAAGTGCTAATTCGAGACAAACAGAAATAGAGGAATTCAACACTTTTATAGATTGTATGGAACTGCTTGATGTACCGGTATTAGGGAACAAACATACATGGATCAATTCTAATGGCACTGCCAGTAGCCGTTTAGACAGATTTCTATTGTCTGAAGAAATTGTACAGAGTTGGAATGTTATGGCACAACGGTTTGGAAACAGGGACATCTCAGATCATAGGCCGATATGGATCTTAACAAATAAGCTTAACTGGGGTCCAAAGCCATTTAAAGTCTTCAAACCATGGTTTGAACATCCATAATTCCTCCCGTTTGTCAAGAAGGAATGTGAGTAGTTTGCAATCCGAGGAAAGAAAGCTTTTGTTGTCACAGAAAAGTTCAAGAGGTTGAAACTGCGGCTAAAATGGTGGAATGAAAATGTGTTCGGGTGGATTGACCTAAAGGTGGAAAGTGAGGTAGAAGAATTAAACAAGATTGAGTTGGAAATGGTGAATTCAAGGTCAGCAATATCACAGGGTTCACAAGAGTTGAGGAGAATTAAAACAGAATCTCTATGGAACTGCTTGCACCTCAAAGAGTGTATATTAAAACAGAAATCTAGGCAAAAGTGGATTCAAGAGGGTGACCTGAATACTAAATTCTTCCATTCAATGATGAAGGCGAGACATAGAAGAAACGCTGTTGTGGAGATTAGAACAAACAATGGGGTGGTTAATACTGTGGAAGAAGTAAAGCAGGAGATTAAAACACACTTTGCTGAATGGTTCAAGAAACAGAATGGTACCAGGCCAAACTTCAATGGGATAGTGTTCAACTCTCTATCAAATGATGATAACATAAAACTAGAGGAGGGTTTTACAAAAGAAGAAATTGAAGATGTCATCTTTGAAAGTGATGGGGATAAAAGTCCTGGGCCCGATGGATTTAATTTGGATTTCATCAAAAAATGTTGGAGTATTGTCGGAAGTGATGTCATTGAATTCATTCAGGAGTTTCACAAGACATCAAGGTTATCAAGTGCCATGACCTCATCCTTTCTTGCTCTGATTCCTAAGGTGGAGAGCCCCCAATGCCTTGACGAATATCGGCCCATATGCTTGATAGGATGCCTTTACAAGGTCGTGTCGAAGATTCTAGCAATAAGGCTGAGAAGAGTGATTGGAAAGCTCGTTTCTGAAACACAAACACCGTTTATCCCGGGTAGGCAAATACTTGATGGTATTATGGTAACAAATGAATTGATTGACTTTGCGAGAAGAGAAAGAAGAAGTTGTATGATGTTCAAAGTTGACTTTGCACAAGCATATGATTGTGTGGACTGGAGTTATCTACGATGTGTCATGAACAAAATGGGCTTTGGTCAGAGATGGTTAAGTTGGATGGATGCAGGAATCTTCTCTAGCAAGATGTCTGTACTTGTGAATGGAAGTCCAACAGAAGAATTCACGGTTAAGAGAGGATTGCGTCAAGGGGACCCGCTATCGCCATTTCTTTTTGCAATAGCTGCGGAGGGGTTGGCACGAATGGTGAGACAAGCAATAGCAGTCGGTATGTTTAGTGAGTTTAAGATAAATGGCACTGATGCATACAGCCTGTTGCAATTCGCTGATGACACAATAATGGTGGGTGAGGGATCGTGGCAGAACGTATGGTCCTTAAAGGTGATTTTACGTGGATTTGAAATGGTGTCCGGGCTGCGTATTAATGTGGCTAAAAGCAAAATATATGCGGTAGGAGTGGATAACTATTTTCTGGTGGCAGCAGCACAATTTTTATCATGTCAAATTGGAATTATTCCTTTCAAGTTCCTTGGTATAATGGTGGGAGGTAACCATAGAAGGGTAGATTTTTGGAAACCAATAATAAGCAGGCTGAGGGCAAAGCTTTCGACTTGGAAGGGGAGGTTACTATCGATGGGGGGAAGAATCTCACTAATTAATTCTGTTTTATCGAATCTGCCTGTGTTTTATGTGTCGTTTTTCAAGGTACCAGCCAATGTTATCAAGGAGATCAACAATATTCAACGTAATTTCCTGTGGTATGGTTCGGTTGAGAAAACGGGGATTATATGGCAAAGTTGGATGGCGCTGTGCAGGACCAAAGAAGAGGGAGGATTAAGGATAAAAGATGTAGCACTATTTAATAAGGCATGTCTAAATAAATGGCTGTGGAGAATTGGATCGGAGCGAAATGCGATGTGGTCGAAACTTCTTCGTCAAAGATATGGAAATGTGATTAATAGGATATGGGCTGATGAGGTGAGTGAGGTAAACTCTAATGAATCTTTATGGTGGAGAGATTTGATGTTAATCAAAGGAACCATCTTATCACCGGGATTCTCGCAATGGGTGTCGTGGAGACTAGGGAAGGGGGCAGACATATCCTTTTGGAACTGTAAGTGGATAGCAGGTACTACTCTGAGACTGTTGTGCCTAAACTTGTATTTGATAGCGTCAAACAAGGGAGCATCGGTGTATGAGAGTGGCTACTGGGCAGAGGAGAGATGGCATTGGAGCATTGCATGGGAGTGGGATCAAAACAATGTGGAGTTAGGACCGGAAGCAGAGCTGTTAGCAGGAATTCTATTGGAGGTATGGCCAAATCACATGGAGCAAGACATAATGATATGGCCTTATGGAGAAGGAAAGGTTTTCTCAGTCAATTCTTGTTACGAAAAGTTACTATCGATGAATGAAGTGGAAGGTTTAGGCGAGACTGAGGCTGCGGCATTGAAGCTAGTGTGGAAGGCGAAAGTGCCACTTAAAGTGAAAGTATTTGCTTGGAGGTTAATTCGTAACAAATTGCCAACGAAAGTCCAATTGGTAAGGCGGGGTGTGGAAATAGTGGATAGCGAAATGATTTGTAATCTGTGTAAGGAGAATAATAGCCAAGATGAAATCACACACATCATGGTATCGTGTGAGGTTGCAAAGAAAATATGGAAATCTGTTGGCTTATGGCTGAACTTGCAGGGTGGTATTGGTGAACCAGTCTCATGTCAAGAACATCTACTATTATTTTTTTGCAGATTGAAGAACAAGGTGAAAAAGGGTAGGGAACTAGTAATCTGGTTGGCAGCAACATGGTGTTTATGGAGAGCAAGAAATAGAATCATTTTTAATAATGAGATTGGTGACAGTGATGAGATTATATTTAATTTGCAATCCTTTTCTTGGTGGTGGAGTCAAATAGGATTAAATAGACTTAATTGTAACTTTTATGAGTGGTCTAAATACCCTCTAATCTTTCTTTAAGTAGGTTGTTGGGTATGGTCGGTTTATGTTCGGGTTCGAGTACCCCTAGTACTCTGATTTGAATATACAAGTTGCTTATAAAAAAAAAATAGAAATTGCCAAAGAAAGGTGTTAAGAAGACAACAAGGCCCAACATAATTAAGAAGCAATCTATTTTGCTAAAGGATTTTATATTAAATTAAGGAGGTGCAACTAGTAGTATTTTATTGCATTATTATTTTAGTTTATTGTACCGTGTTGGCCCATGGCCCTTTTAGAGGTAGAAAACCCTACTATATAATTGTATGCAGCCTCCATTATGAATCAAGAAGAAAAGTTGTTTTATTTTATTGTCTTTTTATGTACTCTTAGATCTAGGGTTTCCTACATTAATTTATCAAAAGGTATGCTATAATCTTTCTATTGAGATCATATTCTTCTTTACTCTTTTATTTCCCTCATGCACATAGGAAATCTTTGTTGTTGTTTAAGTTGACACTAGCTCTGTTTTTGACATTTTATATATCTTAAGTGAAAATTAAGAAAAATAATCTATTTCATTTAACATGATATGCTTTAATACATAATAATAATAATAATAATAATAATAATAATAATAATAATAATAATAATAATAATAATAATAATTTTATAAAATATAAAAAATTCTCTTTACTTAAAAATTCATAAGAAATGATTTTTTTCCTGCATTTTGTGATGCAAAATCATTTATAATAACATAAACACCAATATTCTCCAATATATCATTCTCAATTGATAATGTTGTCAAGCCGTTCATTCTCTCTTGTAACATTGATGATCGCAAGTAAGTTTTAATAAACTTCAGTTATTAAATCTTTTTTTATATTTAGGTGTTAGTGCGTGAGACACTTTTAGTAAGGAGAGAATAAAGGAAATAAATATTATACTAATGAATTGAATTTTATAAATAATGATACAGACTATGACTATTTATATATAGCCCTGATTGGACTTGGACTTCACAACTTAGATTATATTATATTTGATATTATATCAATAATATCTATCCCAATAATATCTCAACATAGCTCCTATAATCCAAGTTGTCGAACAACTCTAAAAATAGTCAATCTGAACTAATCATAATTTCTTTCTCAAATTTAGGAATATGTCCATCTTTAATCTTTTGGTGAAAATGTCGGCCAATTGTGCTTCGCTCGAGCAATGCCTAACTTCAAGTTCACCTCGATTTACTTTTTCTCACAGGAAGTGAAATCTAGCTTGGATATGCTTACTCCTTACATGCAGAGTTGAATTCCTTGCCAGATTTATGGCTGACTTGTTGTCAATTTGCAACACATGAGGTTTCTTCACTTTGACCTCCATTTTTTCAAGTACTGATCTGATATAAATTGCTTGACATGCAGCATAAGATCCTGCTATATATTCAGCTTCACACAATGATAATGCCACACATGTTGTTTCTTCGAACACCATAAAATTGGGGCACCAAATACTTGGAAGAAATATTCAGTTGTGCTTCTTTGGTTTTCCTTATCTTCACACCAATGAGCATATGAAAAAGCAAGTACCTTTTTCTTCTTCGCCTTCAGAGTCTCGTCAAAATAGAATTCCATAGTCTATCGATCCTTTTAGGTATCTTAGAATTCTTCTTGTAGCCTTCATGTGTGACACTCTTGGTTCACTCATGTATCTGCTCAGTAATCCAACTACAAAACCTATATTAGATCGACTGTTGCACACATATCTCAGATATCCAATAATTTTCTTGAACAAAGTTACATCGACTTTGTCTTCCTCTCCATGCTTCTCCAACTTCAAGTTTGTTTTGACAGGTGAGAATGCAGGATTCGAATCATCCATTATGAGTCTCTTGAGTATTTATTTGACATATTTCCTTTGATGCAACACCATACCTTGCTTTGACATTTGAAATTCCATGCCTATGAAATAAGACAATTTTCTCAGATCTGACATTTCAAATTCCTTCATCATCAACTCTTTGAACTTCGACAAGTTCTCCAAGCTATTTCCAGTTACAAACAAGTCATCGACATATAAGCAGATGATTGTTATATTTTGTGCCACAACCTGAACATAAACACCATACTCAGATTTGCATTTTACAAATCCTAATTTGACCAAGTATGCCTAGATCTTCTTGTTCCATGCCCTAGGTGCGTGCTTGAGACCATAAAGTGCTTTGTGCAACTTATATACTTTAATCTCTTCCTTCTAAATCAGAAAACCAAGAGGTTGTGTGACATAAACCTTGGTTGCATGCCAAGGCTACTACTAGTCGAACAATCTCCAATCTTGCTATTGGAGGAAATACTTCATAGTAGTCGAGCCCTGCTCTTTGAAGAAATTCTCGAGCTATTAACCTTGCTTTATGTCTTTCTATCGACCCATCAGCATTGTGTTTAAGTTTGACCACCCACTTTACGTCGATAAATTTTTTCTATGATGGAAATTCGACTAACTCCCATGTGTTGTTTATTTCGATTGCCTGTAACTCTTCGACCATATCTAACTTCTACTGTTGAATCTTTAAAGCCTCGCTATGGTTGATTGGTTCAACACCTACAAGTAAAGCAAAATGAACTAATTCTCCATCTGGTGTGACTTCATCATCACCTGCCACTTCATAGTCTTGAAGTCTTGCTGGAATAATTTGAGTTCTTTGGGGTCTTTGGCTTGTATCAGCCACACCCTCTTTGACTTTGATTGTGTCAAGAATATTGGCAACTGCTTCGACTTTGATTGGAGTTTCAATAATTGCATCAACTTTGACTTCAGCAGTTGCTTCTTCTAAGTAAGGGCCCATCAATGGCTTGTTGATTGAATTACTCGAATTCCAATCCCAGGAAGAATTTTCATCAACCACAATATCTCGACTCAACACAATCTTCGCATTAACTGGATTGAATATCATGTATGCTTCAGTCTGATGATATCCTACCAGAATCATAGGTTCACTCTTGTCATCAAGCTTCCTTTTTCTTGCATCAGGAACATGCTTGTAATACCTCATTGATGGTCGTTTTCCACTCCACACTTCTTCAGGAACCTTACTCTTCAACTTCTTGGTAGGATACCTGTTCAGGATATAAACTGCAGTTGAAACAACTTCACCCCATAAAGATTTTGGAAAACTCTTTTGTTTTTGCAGGCATCTCGCCATATCTAATATGGTTATGTTTCTTCTTTGTGCAATTCCATTATATTGAGGCGTATAAGGAGCTGTTACCTCATGATTGATACCATGTTCTGCGCCGAAATCTTCAAACATCTTGGATATGTATTCACCACCTCCATCTATTCGCAGAACTTTGGTATTCTTTTCACTCAGATTTTCGACAAGTATCTTGAATATCTTAAAGATATCAAATACTGCTTCCTTTCTCTTGATCACATATAACCATATCTTTCAACTAAACTCATCGACAAATGAAATAAGATATTTGTTTCCACCAATGGTATGTTCTTCGAATGAACCACATACATCTCTGTGTACCACTTCGAGTATGCAGGATGATCTCATTGACATAGTAGAAGCGAAAGATTTTTCGGATTGCTTTTCGACTACACAAACTTCACAAAATTTGTCAGGCATCTCAAGACTTGGAATACTAGTAACCATATCTTAAGTGATCAGTTGATTGAGTGATCAAAAATTCAAATGTCCAAACCTCTAGTTTCACAACCAACTATCCTTGTGGTCGACAATAGTTTTTAGACATTGTACTTCAGTCGAACTAATCATGGTCTTAAACGTCGTGTTCTTCGATAGAGGATATTCTAAGACCAAATTGTTCTGGGTGTCGAACAATTTTAAAACTCCATCTTTCATATTAATTGAGAAACTTTTTTCGACCAGTTGTCAAACACTTAGCAGGTTGCACTTTATACGAGGTACATAGAGCACATCTTTGATCATCACTTTCCTTCCATTGTTCATGTGAAAAACTATGTTTCTAGTACCTTCTACTTGCAACAAACAATTATCAACACATTTTACCCCACTCTTCTTCAATTCGTCAAAATCTGCCAACCACACCTTTAAACCAGTCATGTTATTCAAGCAGCCTGAATTGAGGAACCAGATCTTGGATTCAATATGGTTATCTATAACTGCAACCATAACCACCATACCTTCAGAATCATTTGAATCTTGGTGTGCAAGGTTTTCTCTTTCGTCCTTGCCTTTTGTCGATCCATTGTCTTTCTTGTACCAACAACGTTTAGACAAGTGACCCCACTTCTCATAGTGACAGAAATACACACCTTTAGCTTTCTTATCTTATTTGTCCTTTCGATAGTTTCCTCCTCTGCCTTTCAAGGATTCAGAAGTTCTATCTTTGACCTACTATTTGTGAGAGTTCGACCAAGGCTTCTTGCCCTAAGTCTTGTCGACTTTGCCTTTAAATTTGTTGGAACCACCATTCTTTTTCCATGACTGAGCCTACAAAGCTTGTATCGAATCTTGACCTCCTTTCCTTTTGACAATCCTAATCTCTTGCGCTTCCAACAAACTAACCAAATCTTCCAATTTTAGGGTTTCAAGTTGATTGAATTCTTGAATAGCTATGATAACATTTTCAAAGTGAGAGGTCAACATATGCATTACTTTTTCAACTATCTTCTTATGAGTTAGGGTTTCACCACAACCCTTCATGAGATAGACTAGTTTCTGCACCTTCGACACATACTATGCAACCTTTTCATCTTCTCCCATCGACAACAGTTCATATTGTCAACGCAAGGTATGGAACTTGACAACCTTGACTTTCTCACCTCTTTCATAATATTTGACAAGAATATACCACGCCTTCTTCGCCTATTCATCATGAGGGATTTTGTCGAAATTTGCAGTATCAACCGCCTTTTGAATGTAATATGCAACCTTGCAATCCTTCGTCTTGGAATCGTTATGAATTGTTTTCTGTGCATCTGATGCATTTGCAACCAACGCAGGAATGTCGTCGGTAACCACTTCTAGGGTTTCATAAAAGTCAAACAAGGATTGCATCTGTTTTCTCCATCAGATCCAATTTTTATCGTCAAACATTGGAAGCGAATTGGGATTGCCATTAGGACCATTCATCTTTGCAACAATTGATTTACGTTCCCTGGAAACACGATCTTTGACGTGAAGTTCTCAAGAACAAAAACCGAAAGCTCTAATACCAATTTGTTAGTGTGTGAGACACTTTTAATGAGGAGAGAATAAATGAAATAAGGATTATATTAATGAATTGAATTGTACAAATAATGATACAGACTATGACTATTTATATACAACCTTGATTAGGCTTGAGTTTACACAACTTAGATTATATTTGATATTATTAGATTAGATTATATTATATTTGATGTTATATCAATAATATCAATCCCAATAATATCTCAATAATAGACTCTATTTGTAAAATTCTACAAGCAATTAATATATTTAGATACCAATAAACAAGTTTGACAAATTTAAGAATATCAATGGTAGACGTTATTTCATTTGGCAAAGTAAGTTTATCAAGAGCTCCTTGTTGAAATTTTATTAACTCTTCACTTCGTTTTTTTTTCGTTTTTCACTACTACTAGCACTACTACAAAAAGTGTTTCTAACATCGTACGCGAAATGTATTTTGCCTCGGTAAAAGAATCAAGGTAACACTTAGGTTTTTAAAACACCGAGATAAAGGGTTGATTATGGCATGGGTTCGAACCTTAGTTTCTGCAGTTTCATTATTTATAAAAACTAGCACCTTTTTATCTCGATCTATTATAAAAAGTAAAAACTGAGGGGTCATTAGTTTTTTTAAAATAAATTGCATTACAATGTTTACCATAATATTCCCTTTTTTCAATGAAACTCATTACAGTATTTACAAATAATATTACATTAATTATCCACGAAGATCATATGTTGGATCTTCAATTGCTTGATATTATGGGCAAGATCAAATATTGAGAAACTCTTTTCTCAGAACCAATCAAAAGGGTTTGTTAAAGGATATTCTATACAGATCTTGCATTAATCTGTTTTTGGGGGAAAATGAGTAAGATAATTAATATCAATAATAAAATATATTTTTGGTACAAATCAAAATACAACAGAACAAACCTTGAACCCAATTGATTTTCTGCGGTTGCAATATATCAAAGAGAATTTTTCCAAGTTTCTTTATGTTTCAAGCGCTTCATATATGTTTCATTCAGAGTTTCAATATCGTAACAGAACTTATATAATGGACGTTCCTTATATTTCACGCGGATCACTAATGGGGGATTCTTGAGCGTTGATAACTTTTAAATGGACGACAAAGATTTATTTAAGGCCGTTGATTGAAAATAGTGAAAGAAACACTTAACTATCATCTCAGTTTTTAAAACAATCGAGGGGTTAGAGTAAAATAATTTTTTTCTTCAAAATTGGTTACATTGTTTATCTAGAATATTAAAAATACATTGTATGCAACAAATCTTTGCACAATATTAGATTTTTTTACCCAGAATACTAAATTACAACATGAGCAGGTCACATACAATATTTATTGCATACAATGTATTTTCAGTATTATGGGTAAACAATGTAACATTTTTTTGTTAAAAAAAGTTATTTTACTCTAACCCATCTTTTTTAAAACAAAACCGTGAGGTTATAGAATTTTTTTAAAATTGTTACATTGTTTACCCATAATATAAAAAATGCAGCATGTCCAAGTCCAATACAAGGTGGTAGAGATCTGTCTTGAATGTCAAACATGTATTCTCCAAGATGGATTGTTGATGTGTGGAATGCATTCGACTTCTACTCAGGTGTTTGTTCAAAAAATGGGAAAAATGTTTTTTCAACACTTGCAATCCATCAGTAAATATTTGTAGGACTAAATCATAGTTGTTTAAGACCTTCAACAACAACAACAAAACCATCAACAACAACATCAACACCGTTGTTTGAGATGGATTACAAAAGCTGAAAAATAGTTTGTTCAAGGTAGAAGAACATTTTTTTTCCAGTTTTCAAATCCATCCTAAAAAAATGATGCATTCGACAGTGGTGCGGCTACAGATAAGATAATATTAGGGTAAAATTAGTTCAACGGGTGTTTTTATAGTAAAATCTGATTATTTTATCGCTCAGTTTATTAAAAAACCGAAGGTATATCAATTACTTTATAGTTGGTAATAAATAAAAACATAAAATGCATTAGCTGAGTTTCGAAGCATGTCCTGAATGATATATCTCCTCAGCGTTTATAAAAACCTTGGCGACAAGTTGTTATATATATATATATATATATATATATATATATATATATATATATATATATATATATATATATATATATATATATATATATATATATTTATGGCCGCCTTGAAATAAAATCTCGATTTTTTTCTGGTTTACGTGAAAGCTTCGTCATGAAAAACGTTATTTGTAGTAGTGTAGATAAATGTTTTTTTATGCAAAATCTTAAAATAATTCAAATATTCAAATAAAAAAACAATCAAGTAGAGAATAATAGAACTGAAAAGTTTTGTTGACTTCAAAGTAAACACTATATTTTCAAAATTGTAAGATCCAAATAATTAAAATTGGATGCAGAAAAATAACTTGTTAAGTGTTGTAACAATTTTCAAAATACAATGTGTTTTAAGAAATCAGAACAAAAAAATCAACGAAGTTTCAGAACTAGATTCAAGTGGATTGGAGATTTGAAGTGATTCAACAAAAAAATAACGAAAAAAATAATATGTTAAGTGGTTCAATTAAATTGAAGTAGTATTGAAATTGGGGATTGAGAACTGAAGTACTAGAATTTCTATTGATGAATTCAAAAATAATTTTTATTTGTGGATGCTAACTAATTTACATTTCATGACTGAGAGGGTCTACAATGGTGGCTTGATGGATGCATGGATGATGCAAATTGAATTGAAATTGAGTGTTGGAATAAAAGAAAATGAAATGATGTGTATACAAATTTGGGCCTAACATGTGTATAATATTTATGAGTAATGCTATTCATACACCAAATAGTTACACTAATACTTACACCAGATAGTATTTTACAATAGTCACTAAATTTGGTTAATGGAGTGTAAAAACTTGGTTAATGCAGTAATGAAGTTGGTTAATGCAACATCCAGGTATTAAAAATAATTTTTAACAGTCACCAAACTTGGTTAATGCAATGTAAAAACTTGGTTAATTTAGTAATAAAGTTGGTTAATGCAACATCCAGGTATTAAAAGTATTTTTTAGCAATCATCAAACTTGGTTAATGCAGTGTTGAAACTTGGTTAATGCAGTAATGAAGTTGGTTAATGCACGTCCAGGTATTAAAAATAAACATTCGTACATGAATAGTACCCATCCGTACATAAACAGTATTTGGCCGTACGTGAACAGTGACGTTCGTACATGAACAGTGTCGTCCGTACATACGGTGTAGGTGTAAGATTTGGTGTAAAAATAACATTTCTCAATATTTATATCAATAATGCTATTTGTACACCAAAGTGTACACCTACACCGTATGTACGGACGTCACAGTTCATTTACGAATGGTACTATTCACCGTCCGTACATGTACAGTGCAATATTATATTAATTTTTTTACATTTTTTTTAAATATTATTTTTTAAAATTTTTTTTTATGTTTTTTAAAAAAATATTTGACAATACCTGCGAATTTATTTCCGGATTTACCTACGGATTTGATAATACCTGCGGATTTTACTTGCGGATTTACCTACCGATTTGACAATACCTGCGGATTTACCTATAAATTTGACAATACCTGCGGATTTACTTGCGAATTTACCTACGAATTTAGGCAAATCCGCAGGTAATTTCAAATGCAGGTAAATCCAGAAGTAAATCTGCAGGTATTGTCAAATATTTTTTTTAAAAATATAATTTTTTTTAAAAAAAAAAAAAAAAATTTAAAAAAATAAATAAAAAAATATTAATAAAATATTGCACTGTTCATGTACGGACGGTGAATAGTACCGTTCGTACATGAACAGTGTCGTCCGTACATACACCAATACGGTGTAGGTGTACACTTTAGGGTCCACATAGCATTGCTGATATTTATATTATACTATTTGAGTATTAAAAAAAGTTGGGCCCCTAAGATCTTGGGCTCTAGGCCCTCACATTCTTGACCTTAGCTCTGGACCGGCCCTGGTTGTCACCACTATCATATTTGAAGGTCTTATATATGATTGGATAAAATAAAAAATATTGACAAGTGATAAAAATTTAAAAACAAAACATAAAAAATGCTAAGTTCTTTAAGGCTAGTTGGCAAGTGATCCAATATGATGTTATTGCTGCTAGAAAAGATTTCTTTAACAACAACAGAATTTACCTTGTCATAAATTGCACCTTAGTGACCCTGATCCCTAAGCATAAAGAGGCTAGGAGGATAAGGGATACGAGGCCAATCACCTTCTTCACAATACTTTACAAGGTCATATCTAAAATCATGACTACTATGCTTAGCATAATTATTAACTACTTAGTAGATGCCAGTCAATCTGCTTTTGTCCTTTGCAGAATCATCCATGACAACATCTTATTGGCTCAAGAGTTACTTAGAAGGTACAATTGCAAGAATTTGTCCCCAAGTGTGTCATCCAGATGGACCTCTAGAAAGCATATGATACAGTTAAATGGCATGCCCCGGAAATGCATAATGAGAGAAATGAGCTTTCTCCAAAAATTCATCTAATGGACCATGACTTGTGTGACTACTGTTTCATATAAATATTCTATACATGGCCAGCATAGTAGGATCCTTAAATCCAAAAGAGGGATTAAACAAGGAGATCCGATCTCCCATTCTCTTTGTGCTTATAATGGAATATTTGCATAGGTGCTTAAAAAACCTCAAGGGTAAGCCAGACTTCAACTTTCATCGAAAATGTGAAAAATTAGGTATCACTAAGATATGTTTTGCAGATGACTTGATTTTGTTTTCAAGGGGTGATACAATTTCAGTTCAGCTTATCATGGATGAAGTCAAGAGATTCTCCTAGGCAACTGGTCTGCAAGCTAACCCTCTGAAATGCAAGGTGTTTTTTTTGGAGCTGTTAGGGTTTTTGAGTAAGATAATATCCTAGTTGTGACTGGGTTTTTTGCAGGTAGACTTCCTTTCAAGTACTTGGGAGTTCCTATAACCAGAAAAAATGAATATTGCCTTGTACCGGCCCCTTGTGTATAAGATTGTCCAAAAAATCCAACCATGGACTACGGGTATGCTGATTTATGCAGGCAGGAGGCAGTTAATCCAAAGCGTGCTTAATGCTATGACTACTTATTGGATGTAAGTCTATCATATGGCAAAGAAGTCCATCAATCACATTGGTGCTATATGCAGAAGTTTCTTGTGGAATGAGAAAAATGTGATTTGTAGAAAATCTTCTGTGGCATGGGACTCAGTCTGTGAACCAAAAAATGTTGGGGGTATGAACCTATTTGATCTAATTAGTTGGAATAAGGCTACCATCACGAAGCTCCTGTGGAATCTCCAGTTAAAGGCTGATAAGTTATGGGTCCAATGGATGCACACTTACTATCTAAAAGGACAAGAACCTACAACTTGGCAGGTATTGAATATTTGCTCTTGGATTCTGAAAAAGATGATGAGCTATAGAGCTGACACTTATCAGAGTAGATATTGAGAGGAAGCTAACCACAAAGGAAGGTATAAAACCAAGTTGATGTATAAGGAAATTTGTGGTGAGAAACCCCGTACCCCTTGGTATAAACTTTTCTTCACTAATGCTGCTAGGCCTCGAGTCAAATTTATACTATGGCTGGCAGTTTGGGATAGGATGCCCACCAAGAGTATACTTACTCGTTTTGGTGTTGTAACAAATGGCAAGTGTGCATATTGTAGTGGAGAGGAAATACAAGAACATCTATTATTTGAGTGTGATATTCATAATTAAATATGGAAATCTATACTTGACTGGATAATGTTTATAAGGGAACCAAAGAAGTGGATTGAGGAGAAATCTTGGCTTAGTATTGAATCAAGGAAGAAAGGTTGGAGTCGCCAAATTCTCAAGGTAGCGGTTGCATAGACAATTTATGCCATATAAAGTATGCATAATGCCATTATATTTAAGGATCAAGCCATTGACGAGGATATTCAAAGAAGGATCAAGTATAACATTGTCACTAGGTGTCAAAATGTTCACCAAGCTCACTAACCATGTCAGCTCTGATGAGCTCAACATAATATAGTTTATTATCTTGTATTCTGGATGTAGTAGTTTTGTATTTGCTTGTATTATCTAGATCCGGTAGGATCGGTGTAAGCTTAAATGTTTTTGGATTATTAATAAAGTTTATCTCTTGATAAAAAAACAGAAAAAGTGAAAATAAAGTTTATTAAAGCAATAATTAAGTAACTGGAATAACAATAATTCTAATAATCACCAAGAGATTATTCAATTTATCACAAAAACCATCGAACAAATATTTGTAAACAAAGAGGCAATGTGTTTCAAGATTTTGAATAGCCATGTCTTTCAGCTGCCAATTTAAGGAGGCAACGTTGATCTCCATGACTCTGCCTTCACATTATTTCTCATCCTACTTTAGGGCCTGATAAATTTGTTTTGCCTTATAAAGGTTGGTACATATCCTAATTGACTCGTCAAGCCTGTTATGGTACTTCAACTTGAGGTGGACTGAGGAAGCCATTGTGTCTAATGTTACTACAATGGGCCGACCTAGGATGTAGTTACAGACATTTTATCAAGCAACTACCAGAAATTGGGAATCAATAGTAATGGTATTCCTCCCCTTTCCTAAGATGACCATCTTTATGTACCCTAAGGATGAGCTATCATGTCATTGAAGGCTTATAGGTCTGACCCTTCATATGGCCGTAACTTTTGTTCTTCACCCCATTTTCTTGAAGAGATCCGAGTACATGATGTCGCATGAGTTTTCTCCATTAATGAGTACTTTAGAGATTCCAAAGTTAGAAATTATGGCCATTATGACCACAGAAAAGTTCTCGTTCACGATCCCTCATATCTTCTCTCTATCCTAAAATATGAGGGTTGGCCTTTCTAGACTCTTACTTGAATTGCTTATGTCTTTCTTATTTATGGGCATCAACTTAGAAATCTTTCTCTTCATTGTGCTTTTGAACATGTTGCTTTCCTTCGGGGCACCTCCACTGATGGAAGTGATGCACTAGTGTTTTCTTCGATGCCGTTCTTCTTCCATACTGCTTACATCTTTACCTTTTCCTCAGGTCACAAATTCAACAATTTTATCAAGGGATTGTTTTCTCTTTTGTGAGTCTTCTTAGCCACTATTGTTTTTCTCCGTGTATTTGGTCAACTGCTTCCTTTTTAATTATCCATTCAATTATATCCTTCAGATGGATGCAATTGCATATGTTGTGGTCGCGACTTTTGTGGAAATAACAATATTTGAACTTGTTTATCATGGCGGAATCCCTGATCAGGTGCATGTTCCTTATCCCGACTTATTTAAAATCCATGTCTTCGCATTCCTTTAAGATTATCTCCCGTGAGTTATTCAAAGGAGTGTAAGCACAAAACCTAGGGCGGGGGCTGTGCCCATTTTCTTCTTTGGACTGGCTGGCATTTTTCTCTAATGGTTGGCGAGGTCTTGCACTTTCCAACTAAAAAATTTTTCTCTTTGTAGTTGATGTAGGTCCACACTCTACTCAATAAATCCTTCAGGTTATGGGTTTCTTTGCGCCCTAATATTCATAGAATGCACAATTCAGTCTCATGCCCTTTTAAATTTCCAATACTTCAGACTTTCATTTGTGCCTCCAACGGCCACAAGCACTTTGGTGAAACAATTAATGTATTGATGCATGGTTTCTTTGTTACTTTGTGCGATTTTGCTAAGCACAACCATAGTAGTCAGTTGCCTTTTGCTGGCATTGAAGTAGGCGATGAAGACTTTACACAACTCCGTCAACATGATAATAGTATAGAGGGTCATCTACATGCTCAACATGTTCAGCTAGATCTCCGATCCCTTCGTAACTATTGAGCTCAGACGGTTTCTCCAATGACTTTTGGACTCTGTCGTCTAGGATAAGAGCGAATAGAGGATTTTTCTTCCGCATATGATTGAGAGCATCTTCCTCATATCTTTCCCTCCCTCGATGACGACAAACTCACGAGGAGTATGACTACCTCTTCCTCCTCCAAGATAAGGGGATAGAGTCTAGTGCCTGCGTCGTCGGCGGCTTGACGACTTCTAGATTTCTTCTTAGTTCGAGGATGAAAATTTAGTTCTTATATGAAGATGCCTTATGTACATTGATGTTCTTCGAATTGGTATGACGTAAGATTTCTTCAATCCGAAATAATCTCTCTATTATAGCCTGAGAGTTATGCTGCTGTACCATTTGATAAACACAGTTTAATAGGTCATTGGATCCCTACACTATGAGGTTAGCTTGCTAAAATTCAAGGCTGGGAAGCATTTCTTGTCCATGCATTGTTGGTAGGGGTGGCAAAACGGGCCGCCCGCCCCGCCTTATGCCCGCCAAGTAAAATGTGCATCAAAATCATGCCCGCCCCGCCAAGATGGCGGGTTGGCGGGCGGCGGGCTTACCCGCCTATTTTTATTTATATTTTTTAATAGATTAATATGTTTTTTTACCTTTTAATTAAATTTTTCACTTATTTTTTAAAACAATTTTTTATAAAAGTAATTTTTTAACAAATTTACTCTAAAAAATATTACATATATTTATAAATAAATGTATAAAATAAACCATCAAGAATTGCAATTACTAGAATTAACTAAAAAAAGAGTGAGTTTTGGAGGAGGAGCGGGTTTTGGCGAGCGGCGGGCTTTGGCGGGGCGGGTATGACGGGCGGCGGGTTTTGGCGGGGCGGGCTTTGGCGAGCGGCGAGCCTAAAATCCCAACCCAACCCGCCAATTTTTGGCGGGTGCGCGGGCGGCCCGGCGGGCCCCGGCCTGTTTTGCCACCCCTAATTGTTGGAAATGATGGACTCCCAAACGAAGGTTCGCCTTGGTGAAACCGCAATATAGATTTGAGGAGCGAAAGTGGTTGAAGATTCCTGGCATCCTCGTTGACAAGAACCTTCAACAGATGGAGGATGGAACGAGTATCTTTGGAAGCCAACCACCATCATCAACGAATTTAAAGGGGAACAGTTTGAATCAGATAGAAGTGATTAGGAAAGAGAGAGATATGTGCTTCGTTCGATGAAAATTTGGATTTCTATTGTTGGAGATTTGATAAAATCAGGAGATTTATTGTAGTGGTTGAGAACTTCGAGTGAAGTGGACAGTGAGCTGACCTCCAATGTTAGCACTCTAACACTTAAGTTAGTATGAGATTGAAAAGTGAGTTTTCAATGAGAAATGATTTAATTACTTGTGAAGTGACACACTTTTCTCTTTAAATGAGAGAAATCAATAATAACTACACGCGTGCGGAACGACATGAGAGGCAGTCAGCCGTTGGATTGATATGAACGATTAGCATGACATTCATATGAAGGATTGTCTACTTAATTGAAAGAACAAGTCTACCCATTCCGCATTCAATGCCTCACTACTTCATCCTTGCGCCTTTACTTTCAAGGTCTTGTAGACAACACAAACAATATGTATATAATTTTCTTTTATTTTTAAGAATAAATAATTAAGATGTTTCGAATTCGAATTTAAATTCCCAATCAAATATATAATTTAAGAGATATTTTATTTTATATTTATAAAATCACTTTATCCATTAATTAATTTACCAAACAATATAATTTCAACCATAAGCTAATAACTAGTACTCTCAATAAAAAAAAATGAATGAGTACGGTGCATATTCGATCACAGACGCAAGGGTTTGATTTTCGTTCGCGCATCTCATACTTCTCATCTCTCTATCCGAGGCTTTGGGTTTTACTCTTTCCTTCAAGGTACCATCTCTTCGGGTTTCCATCACTGCACTTTTCTTCTTCTTTTTCTCTGTGTATGCTTTGTGTTCAGATGCATAGATTGGTTTATTGAGGAGCGTTGAAATCTTAATAAATTTGAGTAATTTATTGCGACCCATTTCATCAAAACCGTTGAATTTTCGATTTTTTCATCTGGGTATTACTGTGTCTCACTCTTTAGTGGAATCCTAATTTGTGTGTTTTTTCTGCAATTTGATGCACTTGAATTTCTAAATTACCAAGTTGATTGCTCCTTAAATTATTGTTGTTGTTTTTGAATTTTGTGACAAGAGGAAATATTAGGATTCTGTGTTTGTTTGTTTTTTTGCATTTTAGGGTTTATTTTTTATTTTTTATGGATAAGCTGCTATATACCTCAGATCATTGTCTTGTGCTAATAATTTCTATTTTTTATTAAGTTTTCTGATGGGTTTTAGTGAATGCATGGTTCAAATGGTTCAATTTTAGTGAATGTAGGACTTTGGCTTGTTTTGCAAATCAATAGTACTACTTTAGGCAGTATTGTGATATGCTACATCGTGATTGCATTGTATCATGTGAGTGAGCTGCTACCGGTTCTCGTTCACATAACATGTTTGCGTCTGAGACAAGATTTCGGCCATCTAACATCTTGGCTGCTATGCTGAACTGGGGATAAAGCCCCGTTTTTCATCAATTTCTGAGTTTTAGAACCGTTTTTTATGGTGTGGGGATTTCTTTTGTTATTTGATTTGAAAATATTTTAGGGTTTGAAACTCTTCTTCCCTAATCATTCAGAGAAAAAGTTGTATAGATAACTCTGGTTTCTGGCATGGCGACTCATTGGTTATGGTCTCTTTTTATGAAGCGAAACTGATGTTTTCTTGACCCTCAGCTTGATGATTTCGATTTTTCATTTGGTCTCACAGATCAGAGCTCTCATTTTCTGTTTATGATTATTAGGTCGAAAGCGTCTAGAA
Organism: Vicia villosa; assembly: GCF_029867415.1. Classification (NCBI taxonomy): domain Eukaryota; kingdom Viridiplantae; phylum Streptophyta; class Magnoliopsida; order Fabales; family Fabaceae; genus Vicia; species Vicia villosa. Next base: position 219,004,550 of record NC_081182.1, on the reverse strand, counting down.
TTTTTTTTCTGTGTTCTTTGCTTCCTTCCTTCACACTTCAATGCTCCTATTCTTTTAATTTTTATCCGAGCTATTCTATCTTTTTGCTACTAATCAGTGCGGTCCATGGCAGAGAGCCAAAATCCTGCCATACTGTCTGCTTTGCGGAAAAACCCGCAATATCGGCTGATATTTACCAATGCGGAGAGCCCAAAAACCGCCATGTATATCCTGCCATAGCGGCCATGGCGCCGCTATTTGATACCACTGCTATTAATTCCGTATATTAACTTCTTTCCTATATTTGCATTGCTCTAAAATATGTGTTGATTCATGATTGTAAGTTAAGACTCTGACTTCTGATTATTCATTATGACTCTTTTTATTCTTATCTTTTGAGCATTTGTATTTCGTAGTATAAATTATATAGTTTATATCAATGTTGTGAAATAGCGGCTATAGCATAGTGGAATTTGAACAAATCGCAATTATTCTGTGATTTTCTATCTAATACAAAATGTTGAATAAAGGCTGCAACGGCGCTACAACATTGTAGCATAGTGTAATTTGAACAAACCGCCATTTTCTGCGAGTGACAACATTGATTTGTATTATATAATCTCTGATTTGATAGAGGTTCCCTATTTTTGTGTGTATATTTGACTATTCTTTACATGATTCTCCAATGCCTCTGAAGTTTATAAACAACTACCTATCATATTCACATTATAGTACAATTATTCAAATGCTACTTACGGAAAATAATAATCAAATCTACATAATAATAATGTTAACATAGTGTGAAGTTGAGAAAAATTTCCCTTAAATGTCCTTTCGGTGTTTTTCTGACCTTGATGCAGTAACATTTCTTCCACCCGTACACTATGGAGCAAGAAGACGGCAAGAACGGTGCTGAGAATCCTCCACAAGAGTCTTCTCATCCTCAACCATCAGAGAAAGATGATAGCAACAAGGATACAAATGCTCCCGAAGAAGGGTCGAGTGTACCAGAATCGAGTGAGAAGAAAACTCCAAAATCACTGCAGGCGAAGTCTAAAATCGTTAAGAAATCTAGGGTTGGAAAGTTGATCAAGGCAGTGAATAAACGCCCTCCACAAAACAAAAAAGTAGCGGCAATAACTGACGAAGAAACATCTAAAGAGAAGAGTGAGAAAGCTAAAAATAATAAAGGAAAGGAAATTCAAAATGGGAGCACTAGTGGCAAAAGTCCTATTGAAAAGAGTGACAAGGCTGAAAATAATGAAGAGAAGAAGATTGAAATAGGGAGCGCTAACGGAAAAAGTCCTATCGGAAAGAGCGAGAAGGATGAAAATGATAAGGAAAAGGAAATTCAAAAAGGGAGCGCTAGTCGTAATTCAAGGAGACGTCGGGGTAGAAGAAACAAGATGGCAAAGTTGGATAACACTGAACAAAAGCCGAACACTGAACAAAAGCCGAAGAATGAGGAGAATCATAAAGAATTTGACAAGGGTGGCAGGAGTAAAACAAACAAAATCAAAAGCAGTGGCGGTGAAAAACCTGAATCCAGTGAGAAGAATAAAGAAAAAGTTGGCGGTTACATCTTCATGTGCAATGCAAAGACAAAACCTGATTGTTACCGCTATCGAGTCATGGCTGTTCCAGTTGGTAAAAAAGATGTTATTTTAGGGATAAAGCCTGGGACTAAGCTTTTTCTTTACGATTTTGATCTGAGGCTGTTGTATGGAGTTTACAAAGCATCGTCTTCTGGTGGTATGAAACTCGAACCCCGTGCTTTCGGTGGTAACTTTCCCGCTCAGGTTGCTTCCCCTCATTTATTTTTTTATTTAATTTGTCTTGTTGTTGTTTTCGTTTATTGTGATTTACTCGGCAACGGTGTGAATTTCAGGTGCGGTTTAGTGTTGCTTCTGATTGTTTCCCTCTGCCCGAGAGCGTTTTCAAGAGTGCCATCAAAGAAAACTATAATGACAAGAACAAGTTCAAAACCGAACTTACTGTTCGACAAGTAAGAACTGAATGCTGCCTCTGGTAGACTAGCTGTCAGTAATGTATTTTATTCTGTCGTAGACGATATTCATTTGTTCTCTTTCAGGTTAGGAGGCTCACGGCACTTTTCCGACCAGTGAATATTCATTCAGCCATGCAGCCTGCCCGCTCTCCTCCGAAAGCAATAATTCGAGACAGGGAAGCTCGTGATTCTGTTAGGGGATCCCGGTCTCGTGTGCATAGGGAAACACATAACGCGCTGGCTCATGAAAGGGATCCTCGATCTGAGCGGAGAGAAGAAGCTCCTCCTCGTGATTTATTTCTTACCGAAAAGAGTTATCGTGCTTATGGTCTCCTAGGTGTTTCTCAAGCAAATCCCATACCTGATCCTTACGAGAGGGATTACGAAAGAGAGCGCCACCGTAACTTGGACCCCCCTATTTACAGGAAAGACGAAAGGGATTACGAAAGAGAGCGTCACGACAACCATCACTTGGACTGCCCTATTTATAGGACAGACGAAAGGGATTATGAAAGAGAGCGCCATCATCAATTGGATCCCCCTATTTATAGGAAAGACGTTGATCCTCTGCGTTTCAACGAGGATGAGCGTCAGAACTATTACCGTGGCACAGCTCCTGATCGCGCGGATGATCCGTATCATCCCTATCGCTACGGAGCTTCTCCACGGGATCCCTATTTGCCACCTGTGAGAAGAGAGGAAATACCTTCAAGATCTTATTTAGTCGGAAGTGATAACTTGCGAAGGGGAGAGCCTGTTGCAGATGGTAGGCTTTACTCAACCCATTCTGCTGCCAATGCTTTGTCCGAATATAACCGGATGCAGCGTTACCATGGAGAAGAGTTGGAAGCTACAACTGTGCCGGTTTCATCTCGTTACTCATTCGCGGGTCCTTCATATTCACTTCGCTAAATCGAAAGCGTGCTGTATATTGAATCCGGTCTGTCGAGATAATCTTCTTTTCTCAAAATAACTGTATGAGTCCTGCATACTTTTTCTTAGGTACCTTTGAATTGGTAAAGTATTTTTGCTTTGTGTACTAGATTTAATGCGATAATACACCATTAAGACATTGCTAGCTTTGAAACTTTTCACTTTTGTATTGTTCTTGCCTTTGTTTGATTGCTTTTGCAAGGTCATATAGATTGTGTCGACTACAATGTGTTTTGAGCTTCACTTGTTACCAAATTCATATAGATCAGATGTCAATTTTCTATCAAAAGGGTCAAGGTTGAATTGGAAAACTACATATAAGTGGCAATGTATCATCTTCAACCTTTGCAATGTGGGAACATCAGTCTATTACATATAAATAGGTTGGGGTGTTAATGGTGCGGATAGATCTATGAACCCCTTACTCAAATTTACGGGTATATTCAATCTAACTCGCAACAATATGTATATTTGTGGTTTGAGTATCAGGTTTGAGTTTCTCAATCCACGGATCCGTTGATCTAACCTATTAATGCGACAACGGTTATTTATTTATTTATTATTGTAAATGAAATTATAAAATTAATATCTAACTACTAATTACAATTGTATTTTTTTTATTCAACGTCAATACTACTATTAGACCAACAAGTTTTTGTAATTCTAAGACTAAGTGTTGATTCTTATTATCTTTTGTGTCATTTCTAACTTATGCATTTTGTGGAAATAATGTATCTTGACAATTTTTGTACTATTATCAAGTATTATGTCATGTGTATGAATTTTAATAAATATTATATGATGTGTTTCATCGGATTTGAGTGTTAGAAATGAATGTAATTATTATATTGAATTGTGTTACAATTTTTTTATAACTAAAAAAAATTATCAAAAAATTATTTTTTATTTGAAATATAACCCGCGAACGCATTCCAACCAAACACATAAATGAGCAGGTCGGCCAGAGTCAATTTTGAATGTAAAATTGTGGGTTGGACGATGAATCAAATCCATTGAAGTTTAAACGGTTCAGATAACTAATTAAGTCAAACCCGATCCAACCAAACTCGTGGCACTATTTATAACCTAACATAATAATGACAACATACAATGTAAGAATTCATCCATCTAGTCGATTAATAGTTAAACAAGTCTTAAAATAAGACCGAGTTCAATGTGAGATACATAAATAAATCATTACCTACTATTCTAAACACCACAAATTGTGTAAACTTTTGGGAGATAGTGAGATGTTGATTATCAAATACATTGTGCGATGTCCCACATAAATGAAAAACTGGCACTGAGCAGAGGTTTGAAAATGAGGTTATTCTTGAGTTCTTTAACAAAGAGCGATTTTTTGTGTTTTTCGACACTTAAAAGGACAATTCAATTCAACTAACCCCACAATCTCCCTCTCACACCAAACCTCTTTTCCTTTTTGTTTCAAATAAATATGCCATTGGTTTTCAAGAGCAACAAATGTTGAATTTCATAGTTCAATGATGTAAAGCAAGACAACAACACAACCAAGAAGAAATGCTCTTTCGCCGTTGTCCATCATATGCTTGTTGAAAATCTTCAACTAGACATCTTTTGTATTGAGTAGGGGAGAAGCACAATTTTGTATTGTTCAATAATTTTTACTCAAATAGGAGGTTTACATTGTCCATTTCACGGGTTTCATTATTGTCTTGATGGTAAGGATGAGAGAAAGATTATGTCTCGTATGGTGTCTGTAAAGGGAAATCGTTATTCAAAATGCGGTGGAAAATAAAATTTTCCCCTTAAGTAGATTCTTACGAATGATGCATGATCACGATAGAATAACTACCTCTTCCGGCGATTACCACCTTTGATGTAGAATCGAAGGAATGATCACGAACGTTTGTCACTGTGCAAAAATTCTCGGTCGAATGAACGCTCGAAATTCGATGAAGTCGCCACCAAAGTTTATTTTTAAAAGAGAACATTGATAAAACCCTAAAAGAACTAAAATATGGTCATCACAATTAAATTCAGGTTTGGGAGTCGATTATGCGCGGAGAAGATATTAGGACCAGTGACGTGGCCTTAGACCAACATTTATTTGATGATCATGTGTTTAGATTCGAAAGAACCAGTGACGTGACCTTACACCAACAATTATTTGATGATCATGTGTTTAGGTTCAAAAGAACTAATGACGTGGCCTTACACCGACAATTATTTGAAAGAACTAGTGACATGTAGGACTTATATCCAATGACGAGGATTAGGGTTGGAGGATTGTGGGTGTCGCTTTGCATTGTTTGTAGCATTCATGCATATTGTATTTTGGAGTTAGGTAGGAATTCAGTTCAGTGACGAGTATGACTTCAGTCCAGTGACGAGTAAGACTTTAGTCCAAGTGATGAGTTGGATGCTTTAGTAACACCTCTAGATATCCAAACTCTTGGTACCATATGCATGGGAGTAGAAGAGATGACTAGATAACTCACTTAATTTCATATGTTGACTGATTAATGTTGTTGGATTGTATGATTCAGTTTGACTGCAATAATTCATACTATCCTTGCTGTTTTATGCACCTTTAATATATGGAATGTATTCTCACCCCTTTCTGTTTCTGTGTTGTTTTATACACCTGTTGTGCAGATACTCAGATAGAGACCGAGGAGAATTAACTATTACTTGTTTTGGAGGATGGCATAATTGGCCTCTTCGCTGCATTTATATTTTTCGATGTTTGCCATACCTTTGTCAATTGTTTAGTTTTCGTTGTGTCTTTAATAACGTAACACTAGGTTGGGAATACCTTATTTGTTTCAGCAAGTTATTTAATTGAAAGTTTCATAAATCATATGATCGGGGTTTAAGGTGTTACATAGTTGATATTAGAGCAGGTCACTCCATTCGGCTTTAGGTTTTGTGAACTTGTGTGTACCCTGGTATATGACAAGTGTGAGAACAATGTCAATGCTTATTTTACCCAACCGCTATCCTATTGAAGTGGGAATGAAACAAGTGGATGAGGCATTTCTGCTTTGCTGGGATGTTTCCGGTGTGGAAAACTAGGACATCAGGTAGATGATTTCAAGAGTGCAGTTATATCTTGTTTCAACTGAGGAAAGCCATGTTTAATCAGCACCTTGTGCCAAAAGTCGAAGAGAGTTCTAATGTTGTTGGTGAAGAATATAGATGGGAGCATGAGGTACTGTGTGGATTGTCGGAAGTTGAATAAGGTTACTATTAAGAACACATATCCTCTTTCTAGGATTGATGACCTTATGATCCAATTAGTAAGAGGCTGTGTGTTTAGCAAGATTGATATGAAATATGGTTACCATCAAATTAGGATGAAGTCGGAGAATATGCATAAGATTGCATTTAGAACTCGTTACAGTCGTTATGAGTATTCAGTTATATCTTTCGGTGTGTCTAATGCACCAAGAGTATTCATGGAGTATATGAATATGATTTTCACCCTTACTTGGATGAGTTTGTCATGGTGTTCATAGATGATATTCCGGTGTATTCCAAGTCATACGAAGAGCATACATAACATCTAAGAGTTGTGTTGAAGACCCCGAAGGACAAGAAGTTGTGTGTGTGTCTAATGCACCAAGAGTATTCATGGAATATACGAATATGATTTTCACCCTTACTTGGATGAGTTTGTCATGGTGTTCATAGATGATATTCCGGTGTATTCCAAGTCATAAGAAGAGCATACATAACATCTAAGAGTTGTGTTGAAGACCCCGAAGGACAAGAAGTTGTGTGCTAAGTTCTTTCCAAAATGATATTATTGTTTCATCCACTACCACCCCTACATCTTCCACACCTTTACATTTTCTAGTTCCAACTTCTGAACTTATTCCTTCTAAAAATACCGCGTCTGACACCCTCTTATCTCGAATCCAATAAACTACTACTAGAATGGAATATATGATAAACCATTCTTCCTCTAGTGATTCTTCAAATGGAGTTCTTGTTGAGCAAGGAGACGGAGTATGTAAGAGCATTGTTGGCGAAGTCATGGGTTGCCATGACTGGAATCTTGAGAGTATGCTTTGATCGTTAGTTTATGAGGGAGAAAGAAAGATGGGGAGATCAGATTTCACATATAAGGCGCCACTGATCTTTACCTGGCGATCAGAACCTGAAGGTGGGCCAATGACTTCATCTTCAATGCTGGAATCAGGGGAGAAAAAGATGGTGTATCTATAAGGTTCTCTAACGCTCAAGTCAGTTGGGGCAGAGGTACTTTAGAGTTTTAGGGTTAGAAAAAATGATACCTGACCCTCTCAAGTGAGGGGGCTTATATAATGTCATTGGTGTTATGTTATTGGTCGACATTTTAGGGTTATACGTGGTCAAAGCCTAATATATAGGAGCTACTTAGAATATAGGCGACAAATCAGGGATCCTGAGTTGCTTCCCGAAACTAGCCGTTGGGGGGAAGGTAGACGCCTATGCTCGACGATAGTGCCCGGTGATATGGAGCCCATTTGTCCTCGACTGAGGGGCAGAATGGGTCGTTGATGCAGACATAATTGGAGCCCTGTTCGAGGCCAGCGAACGTCCCCGACGGAGGGGCTGGGGCAGAAATTCCTTTTTATCCTTTGCTATGTTGGGCAAGACTATTGGACCGCTCTGGTGTAAAAGCGGATTGGGCCAAATTCGTAGGCGTTTGGCCAATCTAGAACAGATACATAAAAATTATGGGACATACATTTGCCGCTAATAAAAGAAAATACAAGAGGCACATATTTATTGTTAATACATAAAAAAGTGAGTTAAATTTATGTCATTAATTACTATAAAAAATGAGATAAATATTTATCATAAAAAAAGGAAAGACACATATAAATATAAATATGGACTGCACATTTGTCATTGTTACATCAAAAATATTACATTAAAAAAATATTGGATAGATATTTTCAAATGATAAATGTAAAATAAACCCAAGAATGTTTTCCATCGATTAATATAAATAAGAAACATAATAAATATTTGTGTTTGATAACTATACAAATAAGACAGGACAACTATTTATCATTAACTATATAAAAAATATAAGAAAAATAATTGAACTAGAACCCAAAATCACAATAATTATTACCATTTTATTCATTTTTTTAACAAAAACAAACTTAACTCATATCATTAATCAAAATACGTTCAATACAAATAGGTATCAAATGTAATGTACTATGCTTAGACCAAGAATTGTCTACCTTCACTAGCGAGTGGGCCACCGAATTCGTTTGACGTTTAATGAACTTCACTTCAAAGTTGGGACAAGTAAGAAGTAAATTACGTAAAGAAATAATGATAAGACTAAACTCAGAAGTACCCCTAGTATTGGCTCGAAGGGCATGAACTACTCTTTGAGAATCACTTTTGAAAATACCTTGTTGCAGGTTCACAGCTAGAGCAACCTAGATTGCTTCTTTGAGTGCTTTAGCCTAAAATTCCATGTTAGATTGACACCCATAGTCCCAAACGGCCCCTACAACAACAAACCTTACAAGGTGATCTCTCACACACCAGCCCTTGTTAGTTGCACCCATCTGTTTATTGAATCCAACATCCATGTTGCACTTAAGCCACCCAACAACACAATCATAAAAAAAATCAACATAACCATAATACTGACGACATCGACACTCAACATTAGTACCACAACATTACGATTCACCAATCGAACATGCAAATCAATTCATCTATTGGCATGACACTAACACGAATAGTATATAAACCTTTCACCTATCACTTCCATTTTAGAATGTCCAATAGTTTGCATCATTCCTGTAGGTTTATGATGTTTAACCTTTGATTCCTAACAAGTCACGCCGCATAACAAACTGCACCACATGTCCTCACTAACAAATTCACCACTGTGGTGTATTGTATTGTTCAGATATTCATTCATTTTAGACTATATATGCCCTAAGTAGACACGGAGAACAGAGATTTCAGAAAGATGAACTTCTAAAAACCCTAACTACGAAAAATAAAAAATGTGCAGGAACTTACCTCTGATGAGCATTGTTGTCTTTGCTTTTCCCTTCAAGAATGGAATATGCCTCTGCTTAGGTTGCAACTACTTCGCAGAACAGGGATACGACAATGGTTGCGCCAGGGTTACCTTGAATAACCAACAATGACTTATGCGTTTGTCCTCTCCATCCCCTTTTCTATTTTAGTCTTCAGAAATTATAATCCAGATGAAAATTTAATTAAACACGTGTCATGCCACATGTATGCCACATAAGCGCTTCCATTGGCTTTGACTAACGGGGCAGACGAAAGGACAAACATGGTCCTTTTGAACAATTAAAGTACCACTTTAAATTTTTTTAAAGATAAGAGATCAGAATGGACACCAATGTAAAGTTAAGAGACCAAAAAAGTATTTTGCCGAAAAAAGAAAATCGAGTTATTTTAGGATATTAGTGGAAAATAATAATGTAATTTTTTTTCTTCTTTTTATATATGTAATAATATAATTTTATTTTTATGATTTTATAATAATATAAATGTCTTTAAAAAAAAAGATATAATTCTTATATATATATATATATATATATATATATATATATATATATATATATATATATATATATATATATATATATATATATATATATATATATATATAAAATAAAAACCATGTGCTATGAAAATATATCTCATTCTAATGCACACAATATCTTTTTTTCATTGTAAAGTTTTTCATATTTTATAAATATAGCAAAACATATTATAAATACTAATAATAAAATATATCTTTAACTATTTTAATATATATTTTTCTATATTTTAAATGAATTAACATATTTTAAAAAATTCCTTTCTATATATGACGTATACAAAAATTTTGTTAATAGATTGGAAGTTTGAATTGTAAAGGTTACTTTCTAAAGAATAATAAAATTATAAAACAAAAATACACCGAAAGTGTAAACTAATTTTATCCTGTCAATCAATCACGATCATGACATGACATGGTTGATTGATCAAATCCCAATTAAATGACATGACTATTTGTAAAAAGTTATTTTACACTATCAATCCGCTATCTTTAACCTCAATAAAATTTGTATTAAACCTTTAGAATTATAGAAATTTACTTTACAATGCATATTTTAATTATTATAGCTAATATATTTATTTTCTATTTATACTTATATTTATTTCAATAATTTTGCTCTATATAAACCCATGGACTGGTTCATCCAAAATATATTCATTTTCTGCACTTGTTTTTAAAGCAATTAGAAATGGCTAAAAATTCCCTCATGCTAATTATCGCTCTTTTCTTCATTGTTTCAGGTATATTAATTTTTTTTTATTACTAAAAAAAAGTATACTAATATTTATAATAAATATTGAAGCATTTTTATTTGTTTTACAGGTATAGAAACTGCAATGGCAAAAAAATGTGAGGCACTCCTTCAAGGACCATGCGAAGCTGCATACTGTACTGCATTGTGCTCTAAAACTTACAGTGGTCCAGGAACTTGTGTGCAGGGTGGATGTCTTTGCACATATGATTCCGGATCCCCCACTTCACCATGTATAGGGGAGTGAATAGGCCAGTAACGTCCGAAAAAATAATTATTTGTTTAAATTAGATATTTGTGATATTTATTGAAATTGTGATGTTTATTGAAATCTTAGTTATTTTGAAGAAATTATGATAATAAGATGAAAAAAAATCTTATGACAATTTGAATAGTGAGGACAATATTACATATAAATTTATGATTATTTAATTTATATTGATTTTTAAATAAAAAATAAAATAAGTGTTTCAAATAATTTCTTAATTAAAATACTATACTTTATATTTAAAAATAATAAATATGCAAAATTTAGGTGCATAAAATTGTATATGCATGCTTTAAAAAATAAACTAGAAAAGTAAAATAAAAAAGTATATATATATATATATATATATATATATATATATATATATATATATATATATATATATGTATATATATATATATATGTTTTTTCTAAAAGTTAAATGAATTAAAATAAAAAAAAGGGTTTGGATATTGTAATGGTTGCATTTAGGTATGTTGTATATAGTTTTACATTATTATAGTTACGTATGGCATTTGAAACCCATAGTAGTATTGCATAGAAATCAAAAGTAAGTGGGGGGCACATGCCTATTGTGTTAGCAATGTGGTTTCATATATTTTATAGCGAATAGATGAAACTGATAACTGATAAACTAATTAAATTGTTTGGTAAAATTATCGATTCTACTAATTTATAAATATAAAATAACATAAGAAATGTTTAATATATAATTATTTTATTTTAAATTAAATTAAATTATAAAGAAAAAAAATGAATTTTTCTTAAAATAATAAGAATAAAAAAATAATAAACAAATATTTTAATTATATTTACTTAGTATCACATATTAACATATTTTTAAAATTATCTATTTCTGTATAAAAAATTCATTTCTATATATGATATATATAGAATAATTTTTTTAATATATTGCAAGTTTCAATGGTAAAGATTACTTTCTAAAGAATGATAAAATTTGTATTCAACGTCTGGAATTATAGAAATTTACTTTACAATTCATATATTATAATTATTATACTGTTTAACTTAAAATTGGTAAACAACGTTAGTCTCTTCTTAAAGGTTACTTGAAGATCGATTAGGGAATCTCAGAACAGCGCTTTTAATTTCACTAGTTTTTGTAAGAGTTTTTAGGTATTGTTGATTGAAAAGTGTGGTTTTCGACCCATTGAAACTCCACGTTCTCTATTCTAACTTCCTTCTACGAAGACCCACGTTCTCCATTCATATTCATTTTTCCTCGGAGAATCTTTACTTGCGTGATCTAGACCATTTTAAATTTTGGGCCTTTGGCACCTCTAGGCCCAATGGACTATTAATACCTTGCTTCTTGCTCGATTAGGTGCATGTTCGACTCAAGTATTTTCCATCTAAAGAAACTCTTTAGATTTTTCTCTCTTGGTTGGATTTTAGTCCTTGTCGAAAGTTCTAGCCAACCTAATATATTTATTTTCTATTTATATTTATAATTATTTCAATAACTTTGCCCGGGATGTGTTGATGTGCATAAGGTATATCCTTATGCACGGTGCATAAATACTCAAATATTGTTTATATTACTCAAAGTATTATATTTATTACTCAAAATAATATATAGATTATTCAAAATAGTATAAATATTATTCAGAACAATGAATATATTATTCAAAATAGTTAAAATTCGATATTACTCAGAATGGTGTAAATATTACTCAAATATAGTGTACTCATTACTCACAATTAATAATTACTCATAATTAATAGATGTGTACAAATAATGCATATATTATTCATGGATTATGATATTATTACTCGTTTCTAATTAAAATGTTACTCGGAACAATTTAAATATTATTCGTACGAGACTTATGCACCGTGCATAAGGATATTCCTTATGCACGTCAACCTAATCCACTTTACCCTATATAAACCCATGGACTAGTTTATCCAAAATATATATATTTTTAAGTAATAATGCTCTTCTGTTTTACAGTTATACAAACGGCAATTGCGAAAGAATGTAGCGTAATCCTTCATCATCAATGCTTCCTAGTTTGATAACTTTGAAGGATTTGAATTTCTTAAAGTTTATCAAAATCTTGCTTAAATTTATTGAGAATGAAAATATTAAATTTTTTATTTTATTTTTTTTTTGCATAATTTTTATTAAAGTATATTAATCTACTCTTTTAATGATAAGATAATTAAAAATTGTTGTTTAAAACACCAACTCATAAAGTAAATTGACACATAATATTTGTTAAATGGAATGTAATATGAGATTGAATCAATTGTTAAAGTGAGAGAGAGGGGGTGGACGCGTGTGGAACATAGTAAAATTGAGCGAAAATAAACACTTTTAGACAAATATTTATTACCCATTTTTTATTATAAGTTGTTTTGGACTTTTCACATTAATGACATGTGAAAGATAAATTTATATTATTTAAAGGAGAGAAAATAATAAATATTTAAGGATATAATAGAAAAGGGTCCTGCTAACCAGTGCCCCCGGGGCACTGGATAAGGAGTAATAAATGACTATTAATCAAGTTTTATTCTTTTATAATAAATGAAAATTACATATAAAATATATTAAATTGACTTAAATTAACTTATTCTCTCTCTTTCATTTAGTACATAATTTATATGTTTGAAACAAAATAAAATTCGGGATTTGAATTTCATAACTTCATTTCAATATTATTATCATTTTAATATAAGAACATGATTTATTATAAACAAAATGAACTAAAAAAATTAAAATTCTTTAAAAATTAACAATAAAATCTTGAATTTTTTAATAAAAAAAATTATATTCAATTTAAATATTTAAATGTTTTGATAAAGTTAAGAAAAAAACATTAAATTAAAAAGTAGTTGTCATTTTTGAAAATAAAATAGGCAAAAACAATAATAAATAGTAAATAAAAATGGAAAGTAATTAAAAATGTGTAACATAGTTTTAAAATTTTCAATTTTTTGTCTTAAATAATACTGTTAATAAACTCTCTTTTTAAGAATATTAATGAATCTATCATGCAATTAATAATCCTTAACCAATGTCCCCGGGGCACTAGTTAGCATTACCCAATAGAAAAAATATTATTAATTATTCATTGTAATTGTAAAATAACTTATATTTAGATTAATTTTTTTCTCAAAACAACTAATAATAAAAAAGAAAAAAGGAGGGAGTATTTAAGTTAGAAATTTATCTTGATTTATTAAAGGCTTAATTGCAATTTTGGTCCCTCTATTATCTATTTTTTTGGGTTTTGGTCCCCCTATTTTAAAATTTAGAATTTTAGCCCCTTTATTTTAGTTTTTTGAGGATTTTGGTCCCCTTGCAAATTCAAAGGCAATTTTTAATAAAATGAAACTCATATTGATGATAAATTAGTTTTTTTTAACATTTCAACAGGGGCGGATGCACATTATGTGATAAGGGGGCTCAAGCCCCCACTAAGAAAAAAAATGTTTGGTTAAATATATCTAAAGTTTTGTAATTTGTCCCCATTAGAAAAATATTTATTACAAATATAAACATGTTATTTAATAAAATAATATATTTTAATACTAATTTTAAGTTTTTAACTATTTGTTTGAATGCGTAAAATTTTATATTCGAATTTGAGTTCTTACATTTTTTTATTTTGATGAATACTATAACTAAAATTTGCCCCCACCACTAAATATTTTCGGATCCACCACTGCATTTCAATGCTGAACTGACACTGACACTTCATTAATGTGAGCGTCATTTCATTTAAAATTGCCTATGAATTTGCAGGGGGATCAAAATCCTTAAAAAACTAAAATATAGGAACTAAAATTCTGGATTTTAAAATTGAGGGACAAAAACCCAAAAATAAGGATAATAGGGAGACTAAAATTACAATTATTTATAATACAAAAAGATAAATTTTTATTAAGGTTTAAAGTTTGATTTTATTGTAAGAATTGTTAATTATATAAAGGTTTAGTTTTACTTAAATCTTCCAGCGATTGCAACAAACATGACTTTAGGCAACCGTTTAAAACCGCAACGAAAGGTCAAAAGACCGGAAAGTCTTTCACTAAGTTATCCTATTATTATAAAAAAAAAAAACTTTAGACTAAAATGAAAAATCGTAGCCTAAAAATGAAGAAAAATGTTTCCATTATCTTATTTGCCTTACCAGTCACTTTGACAACGGTTTTCAAATTGCTACCTATTATGAATGAAAAAAAGTACAAAGTTATAACAATTTTTTCGACAAACAAAAAATTTACCAAAGAATTTTAAACTTAAAGTCTTTTACCAAATATTCCAGTACAGCAAAAATTAAAATCTTTACGGAAACACATTTTTCAAACTGGAATACATTTTTCAAACTGTCCAAAATAAAATAAAAAATACACCAAATAACTTATTACAAGTTATCTGGTATATAAAAATTACGTACCAAAATTCATTTTGAATGGTACCAATACACGTTTGTAGACGTGTAGTTTTTCAAAATCTTAAATAAATAAGTATAAAGAAATACAAGGGTAAAATTGGTATTTTTTATTAAATATAGAGGTATAAGGTAGGACTTTCCGTTATAACTAGAGACTCTCGATAAAAGATAGGTTTGTAAACGGCCACATAGTTGGTGGGAAACGGTATGCATACATCCTTTTGGAATGCGGTTTAGCTTTCTATTGGCAGCTTGAAATCCCTTTTTCCGGAGCTGTACAACCTAAGTATGGCGAAGAAGATGTCGGTTTTTGAAGCTGGAGAATGGACTCAAAGTGGTTGGGTTTGGGGTGAATTCGGTATTTCGGTCGGGCAGAGTGCAGCAGTTGCTGCTTCTATGTTTGCGCTGAGCAATTTTCTTCAACAAGTTTCCGGAAATATGATAGTAACTCAGCAGGATTCGGCTAGCTGGAATAATTCGAAGGAAGGATATACGGTTAAGTCGGGTTATGATTATTTGAATGATCCTGTAATTCCTCCAGGTGAGGTTGTGGATATGGTAAGCCAGGGAGTTTTTTGCAAGATTTAGAACACCTCGGTTCTTTTCAGAATAAAAGCGTTTGGTTGGAGATGTTTATGGAACAAGTTACCGAAAAAAGATTTACTTCTGATTAGAGGTATTGTTTCCACCCCGTCGGATCTTTCTTGCTGTTTGTGTTTAGGTAATGAAGAATCTACACGACATTTATTCATCACTTGCTCTTTGGCAAAGAAGGCTTGGAGCGGCGTTGGAAGGTGGTTCGAGATTGACGGTTACATTGGCTCTTCGTTGAGAAGTAGCTTCGATTTTTGGGAGGATTTTTTCAGGAAAAAGAAAGTTAGAAAAGATAAAGAAGGTTTCATATGGATGGTAGTTTGTTGGAGCATTTGGTTAACTAGAAATGTTGTTGTCTTCAAAGGCGAATCCAGTGATATTTCAGATTTAATTTGGAATATCAAGATTTTAGCTTGGAAATGGTCTATGGTAGGTGACATTACCCATACCAAAATTAACTTTTATTCTTTTTGCAAAGATCCTTTGCATTTCTTAGTCTAAGTTTCTTTTGGTGTGTAATATCTCTGGTCTAGACTCTTTTTGTGGTCTCTTTGTATCTGAGTTGGAGTACCCCTAATACTTTGTTAATATATTCCTAGCTTAAAAAAACGGCCATAATAAAAAAAATTATTTTGTCTTAAATTATCTAAAAATAAATCATCTAATATTTTAAGAAAAATTAGGAAATATTTAACATATTCCTCCCCCCCCCCCCCCATTCCTAGTGCAAATAGATGAAATTGTCTCAACAAGGATCTTTCTTAAAGATTTGAAATAGTACGTACGTCATTTTCTGAAAAAAATTCCAAATAACCATGTTTAAAAATTTTTTTACCCAAAAAACCAGGTTTTCAGGAAAATTACCTGTATGACCAGGTTTGGGAGGTGCCCTACACGTAGGAGCCACCTCCCGTGGCGCCAACACCCAAAACCCCCTTCATATGCGCCAACTAGGGTGGCTTAAAGGTGCAATTTGAATTATCAAGCTACCTTGGGTGGCGCCAATGTCTTATGCTTTTTTTTTTTTAATTTTTTTTGTTTTTTTTTTGTGTTTTTATTTTAACATATTTAAAAAATATATATATTAAATAAGAAAATAAGATCAGTGAATATATATATTTTTTGTGATACACCGAAACATGATGATTTTGTTAATGTTTGAAATTATATGTTTGTCGCGATGTGTCGAAACATGACATGTTTGTGATAATTGGTAATACGTGATGTTGTATATATATTCGTGACGATATTTTTGTGACTAAGTAAAGGTGAAATATTATGGTGACGTGAATTACCTCGTATAATGGTAATTGATTGTGATATAGGCCTATGCCTCGTGACGATATGTGATTTTGATGAGTATGTTGTGTTGTCTTGTTTGTCGAGTCACATTCCATATGCATACTCTGTGACGGCCTGAAAACTATGGCAAACATGACGGCCTGAAAACTATGGCAAACATGACGGGCCAAATGGCAATTGGTGACGGGGCTGAAGCTCCGATTGGTACCACATGCATATACATGAGTCATGTCCCATATATTTCTATGTGATTCATAGCGTGACGTTTGTGACTTTGTTGTGATTCGTATTTCTGTGACTTATTAAATGATAGGATTATGTGAAGATGTGAATTTGTGACTTAATGATAGAATGACTATATTAATACTTGTGAATGCGATTAACCGAATATGTCTAATTTCTAATATATAATTTATCATGCGCTCGATTATATGAATTGATATCTCACCCTTTCTTTGTTTGGCCGTTGCCTTTATATTGGTGACGTGCAGGTGACTCGCATTGAGGAGAGGTTAGCTGAGTTGGTCTAGAGTCGTGTCGCTCTGATACGTAGCACTCGGGGGGACGGACAAGTTGATTTACTTGCTTTTGGATTTTTATGTTTTGGCATACACTTAAGTTATTTATTTAAGATTGTCACTTTAAAGTGCATTAATTGTTGAATTAAGATGCTATGAAATCTTGAACTAATTGTTGAGTTTCCGTTGCACTTCTATGGAAGTTAATTCATGTTAAAGACTATTATTTGATGTTTTCAGTCCTTCCGTATTTGTGAATGCTATGTATCCGCTTTATGCGACGAGGTGAATTGTTTTTGAGAATGATTATGTGATACCTCAATTGTTTGTTTACGAGTTTTTATACTCTGGTTTTATTTAATTTCCGTGGGTAGAATTGGGGTGTTACATTAGTGGTATCAGAGCAGGTCGGTCTTGTCCGGCCAAGTGTCGAGTCGTAGTGTAGTCTAATAATCATGTATTGTTGTTTGTGCTGATTGTTTTTGTGTTGTAGTGACGCTATGGCTGGGAGGAATGATGCTGCGATAGCTGCTGCTTTGGAAGCGATGGCTCAGGCTATGCAGAACCAACCGAATGCTGACGAGAGTGCTGGATCTCGTAGTTTGGCAACTTTCCAGAGGGAGAATCCGCCCGTGTTCAAGGGTACGCATGACCCTGATGGTGCTCTTGAGTGGTTGAAGGAGATCGAGCGAATCTTCCGTGTTATGGATTGCACTTCTGCACAGAGGGTTAGTTATGGCACTCATATGCTGGCTAAGGAAGCGAATGATTGGTGGCTAGAGACCCGTAGGAGGTTGGAGGCTCATGGTGAGGAGATCACTTGGATTGTGTTTCGCATGGAGTTCTTAAGGAAATACTTTCCTAAGGATGTCCGTGGTAAGAAGGAGATTGAATTCCTTGAGCTGAAACAATGGAACAAGTCTGTTGTGGAGTATGCTGCTAAGTTTGGTGAGCTGGCTAAGTTTTACCAATACTATGATGGTGCGAATGGTGAGTTTTCCAAGTGTATCAAGTTTGAGAATGGGTTGCGTCCAGAAATCAAGAAAGCGGTTAGTTACCAGAAGATCTGTATTTTTGCTGATTTGGTGGATAGTTGTCGAATTTATGAGGTGGACAATAATGCTCATCATCGTGTTATTAATGAGAAGAGGGGCAAGAATCAACAAAGCCGCGAGAAACCGTATGATGCTGGTCAAGGGAAGCAAAGAGTTGCTCATGGTCATAAGACTAGTGGGGGAGATGCTCCTGCTAGGATTGTATGCTTCAAGTGTGGTCGACCTGGTCATAAGAGCAATGTTTGTACTGCTGATGTGAAGAGGTGTTACCGTTGTGGTAAGACGGGACACATGTCATCTGATTGTAAGCATAAGGATGTTGTTTGCTTTAGTTGTGGTGCGGAGGGACATATTGATAGCCAGTGTCAGAAGCCAAAGAAGACAGCTGTAGGTGGTAAAGTGTTCGCATTGTCAGGCACTCAGACATCTAGTGAGGACGGCCTTGTTAGAGGTACTTGTTTCATTAATAGCATTCCTTTAATTACTAATATCGATACCGGTGCCACTCATTGTTTTATTGCTGATGATTGTGTGGAAAGATTGGGTCTTACTTTGTCTGCTATGAATGGAGAAATGGTTGTCGAACTCCCCGCTAAGGGAACAATGACTACTTCTCTAGTGTGTTTGAACCGTCCTTTGTCAATCTTTGATAGGGACTTTGTTGTTGACTTTGCGTGTTTACCGCTTGTCGGTTTGGATGTGGTTTTGGGTATGAATTGGTTGAAACGCAACTACGTTCATATCAATTGTTTTAACAACACGGTGAGATTTTCTTCTCTTGAAGAAGAAGAAGTTGGTTTGTTGACTGGTAAGCAATTGAAGCAACTGATGCAAGACGAAGCACAAATGTTCTCATTGATGGCGTCCTTGTCTTTTGAGAATCAAGCGAGAATTGATGAGTTAAAGGTGGTGCAAGAATTTCCTGAAGTGTTTCTTGATGACATTCCTGATGTACCTCCAGAAAGAGAAGTTGAGTTTACGATTGATCTTGTACCTGGTACCAGACCTGTTTCTATGGCACCGTACAGAATGTCTGTATCGGAGTTGTCTGAATGAAAGAAGCAATTAGAATAATTGCTTGAGAAGAAGTTTGTAAGACCAAGTGTATCGCCGTGGGGAGCACCCGTATTGCTTGTAAAGAAGAAAGATGGAAGTATGAGACTTTGTGTTGATTATCGGCAGTTGAATGAAGTGACGATAAAGAACAAGTATCCACTTCCAAGAATCGATGACTTGATGGATCAGTTAGTGGGTGCTATTGTGTTTTCTAAGATTGATTTGAGGTCCGGATATCACCAGATTAGAGTAAAAGAAGATGACATTCAGAAGACTGCGTCCAGGACTCGGTATGGACACTACGAGTATTCGGTGATGCCCTTCGGTGTCACTAATGCACTGGGAGTATTCATGGAGTACATGAACCGTATTTTTCATTCTTACTTGGATCGGTTCGTGGTAGTATTCATTGATGACATTCTTATCTACTCTATATCTGAAGAAGAGCATGAAGAGCATCTGAGAATTGTGTTACAAGTTTTGAAAGAGAAGCAATTGTATGCCAAGTTGTCTAAGTGTGAATTCTGGTTGCATGAAGTTAATTTCCTTGGTCATGTCATTTCTGCTAGTGGCATTGTCGTGGATCCTTCTAAAGTTGATGCTGTGTTACAATGGGAGACTCCGAAGTCAGCTACTGAGATTAGAAGTTTCTTGGGTTTAGCCGGTTACTATAGACGGTTTATCGAAGGATTTTCTAAGTTGGCACTTCCATAGACGAGATTGACTTGCAAAGGAAAGGCTTTTGTGTGGGATGTTCAATGTGAAGAGAGTTTCAATGAGCTGAAGAAGAGATTGACGTCGGCTCCAGTTTTGACTTTGCCTAATTCAGGAGAGCCTTTTGTTGTGTACTGTGATGCTTGCTTGATGGGTTTAGGTGGAGTGCTTATGCAGAATAGTAAAGTGGTTGCTTATGCGTCTAGGCAGTTGAGGATTCATGAAAAGAACTATCCTACGCATGATCTTGAGTTGGCGGCAGTGCTCTTTGTGTTGAAAATTTGGAGACATTATCTTTATGGTTCTAGATTTGAAGTGTTTAGCGACCATAAGAGTTTGAAGTACTTGTTCGATCAAAAAGAGTTGAATATGAGGCAGCGAAGGTGGCTTGAATTGTTGAAGGATTACGATTTTGGCTTGAACTATCATCCCGGAAAGGCTAATGTTGTAGCCGATGCTTTAAGCCGAAAGACTTTGCATATGTCGGCTATGATGGTTAAAGAGTTGGAGTTGATTGAGCAGTTCCGAGACTTGAGTTTGGTTTGCGAAGTGACACCGCATAGTGTTATGTTGGGAATGTTAAAGTTTAACAATGACTTTCTTGACAATATCAGAGAGGCTCAGAAGCTAGATGTGAAGTTGGTGGATTTGAGGGTAGGAACCGATCGACTTGAGAATGGTGATTTCAAGTTAGATGCACGTGGTGTGTTGAGATTCCGAGATCGTATTTGCATTCCTGATGATGAAGAGATTAAGAAGGCGATTCTTGAAGAGAGTCATAGAAGCAATTTGAGTATTCATCCAGGAGCTACAAAGATGTTTCAAGACTTGAAGGGTTTGTTTTGGTGGCCTGGTATGAAACGTGATGTGGCACAGTTCGTGTATGCTTGTTTGACTTGCCAGAAGTCAAAGATCGAACATCAGAAGCCTGCGGGATTGATGCAACCGTTAGAAGTTCCAGAATGGAAACGATAGCATTTCGATGGACTTTGTAACAGGATTACCTAATACCTTGAGAGGATTTGATTCGATTTGGGTGATTGTTGATAGGCTTACGAAATCGGCACACTTTATACCTATTAACATCACATTTCCGATAGCGAAGTTAACAGAGATATATGTCAGGGTGATTGTGAAGTTGCATGGTGTACCTTTGTGTATTGTGTCGGATAGAGATCCGAGGTTTACTTCCGATTTCTGGAGAAGTTTGCAAGAGGCGTTGGGTTCTAAGTTGAGGTTGAGTACGGCGTATCATCCACAGACAGATGGTCAGACCGAGAGAACTATTCAGTCATTAGAGGATTTGTTGAAAGCATGTGTTCTTGAGCAGGGAGGTTCGTGGGATACTTATCTTGCGTTGATTGAGTTCACTTACAATAACAATTACCATTCTAGTATTGGAATGACACCTTTTGAGGCGTTGTATGGTCGGAGGTGTAGGACTCTGTTATGTTGGCACGAGTCTGGTGAGGGTGTGGTACTTGGACCCGAGATTGTTAGAGAGACTACGGAGAAAGTGAAGCTTATTCGAGATAAGATGAAAGCTTCTCAAAGTAGGCAGAAAAGTTACCATGACAAGAGAAGAAAAGAATTGGAATTCCAAGCTGGTGATCATGTGTTTTTGAGGGTCACACCTGTGACTGGTGTTGGACGAGCTCTGAAGTCTAAGAAGCTCACTCCTCACTTTATTGGTCCGTATCAGATATCGAATCGAGTTGGGAAAGCTGCTTATCGTGTGGCGTTACCGCCAAATCTTGCTAATTTGCACGATTTGTTTCATGTGTCACAACTCCGGAAGTATGTTTCAGATCCGTCTCATGTGATCCAGATGGACGATGTACAAGTGCGTGATAATCTCACAGTGGAGATGATGCCTGTGCGAATTAAGGATCGCGAAGTGAAGGTTCTAAGAGGCAAAGAGATTCCATTGGTGAAAGTTGTCTAGTTGGGAGCTACTGGTGAGAGCCTAACCTGGGAGCTGGAGAGCAAGATGCGAGACTCCTATCCCGAGTTATTTGAATCAGGTAAAATTCTATTTTCGAGGACGAAAATATTCTAGTGGGGGAGAGTTGTAACGCCCGGAAATTTATTTATTCGCTTAATTTAGACGTTTGTGGTGTTTATTGAAATTTTCGCGTTTTGGGGTGATTTAGTCGGTATTAGTTCGGGACAACGGATCGATATTTAATCGGAAATTTTAATGTTTTTAGTATTAATAATATTAATGAGGTAATATGTAGCGTTTTAGGATTTTTTCGAGTAATTAAGATTAGACCGTAAAAATGAGTTATTGAGTAATAAGTCGGTATATTAAATAATCAGATTTTGTTTTAATAGAATAAAAAGTGGAATATTATTAGAAATAGTATTTTAATTTTTTTGAGTTAAATAGTTTATTGGGCCTATTTTTGATTTAGTGAAGAATAGAGAAGGGGGTGTTAATTACTAAGCCCAATATTATGATAAAATTAGGTTTTTAGTGTTAGTAAGAGAAAGAGGAGTGGAGAGAAAACCAGAAAAATAGAAGGCATTTGGAGGAGGCTAGGTCTTGAAGAGGGGAGCAAGCTTAGAGAAATATCAATCCAAGTGCTAGGGTTGTAGAGTTTTCTTCAATCCAAACAAGGTAAAGGCGGGGTTCTTATCCTATAATGAGGCTTATGAAATATTGTATGTTGGGATTAGGGATTTGGGTTAATGTTTTGCTATGTTGATTTGTACCAAAACTTAAATTCTGGTTGTTGCATTTCGTTGTTGATTGTTGCTGTGTGTTGCTGTCGTTGCTGTTTATGTTGCTGAACTGAATTACCTTGCCTTCCTTGTAACAAGTGACAGACGTCACTATGAAATGGATGAGGGCATATCACACGTTTCGTTTCCACCTTGTTTTGTTTCATGTTATCTCACATGCCTTGTTTACCATGATAGTTATTGTGACATAATACATGATTTTGGAATGAGATAAAATTAGAAAATAGTAAGATATGGATTGTGAACAGTAGAATATAGGATTAATATAATATAAAACAGTCCCATTTGATCGAAATAGCCGACTTAAGCGGTATAATTACTTGTCCAGAATTTGACAAAAATTTACGTGGTAGCTAAATTTAATTCGTACATTAACGTGGTGGTGTTCTTTTGTCGAAATTGTGATAGTAACCGATCGATTAAATTAATAGTTGAATTAATTTTTGATAAGCCTATTTAATTAAAATAAATTGAACTTAGATTAACTATTCGGTTTAGCGGTAAATTACGATATCTTGAGAATTTAACCGAACGAATAGAGTAACCGATAAAGAATAGAATTGTATCCGAATTAACCGGTTGAGTTGTGTTTTTGGTGACTTGGAAGTGTAACCCGAAGACTAATAAAGTCGTGAATATTAAGGATTTAACCGGAACTTAGATAAACGGTAGTGACGTAGGATATATATAATTAATTAGAGAATATTAGGTGAATGATTTTGGTTAGTTGATAGTGGGTCAGTGAGTTGATTAAACGACTAATTTATAGAGAATTATGAGACTAATGTGAATTGACTCAATGTGTTGATTTGTTGTGATATACCGAAACATGATGATTTTATTAATGTTTGAAATTATATGTTTGTCGCGATGGGTCGAAACATGACATGTTTGTGATAATTGGTAATACGTGATGTTGTATATATATTCGTGACGATAATTTTGTGACTAAGTAAAGGTGAAATATTATGGTGACGTGAATTACCTCGTATAATGGTAATTGATTGAGATATAGGCCTATGCCTCGTGACGATATGTGATTTTGATGAGTATGTTGTGTTGTCTTGTTTGTCGAGTCACATTCCATATGCATATTTTGTGACGGCCTGAAAACTATGGCAAACATGACGGCCTGAAAACTATGGCAAACATGACGGGCCAAATGGCAATTGGTGACGGGGGCTGAAGCTCCGATTGGTACCACATGCATATACATGAGTCATGTCCCATATATTTCTATGTGATATATAGCGTGACGTTTGTGACTTTGTTGTGATTCGTATTTCTGTAACTTATTAAATGATAGGATTATGTGAAGATGTGAATTTGTGACTTAATGATAGAATGACTATATTAATACTTGTGAATGCGATTAACCGAATATGTCTAATTTCTAATATATAATTTATCATGTGCTCGATTATATGAATTGATATCTCACCCTTTCTTTGTTTGGCCGTTGCCTTTATATTGGTGACGTGCAGGTGACTCGCATTGAGGAGAGGTTAGCTGAGTTGGTCTAGAGTCGTGTCGCTCTGATACGTAGCACTCGGGGGGACGAACAAGTTGATTTACTTGCTTTTGGATTTTTATGTTTTGGCATACACTTGAGTTATTTATTTGAGATTGTCACTTTAAAGTGCATTAATTGTTGAATTAAGATGCTATGAAATCTTGAACTAATTGTTGAGTTTCCGTTGCACTTCTATGGAAGTTAATTCATGTTAAAGACTATTATTTGATGTTTTCAGTCCTTCCGTATTTGTGAATGCTATGTATCCGCTTTATGGGACGAGGTGAATTGTTTTTGAGAATGATTATGTGATACCTCAATTGCTTGTTTACGAATATTTATACTCTGGTTTTATTTAATTTTCGTGGGTAGAATTGGGGTGTTACAGCTAACATGAGCGTTCATGGAAAAAATTGTTTCATTCATTAATTAAAAGGTACATTGAAAATAACTTACAGAAAAAGAAAAACTAAAACATCTAAGAAATTACTACGGTTAAAACAATGTCATTGGGTCCATGCATCATTTGAATGCAATCAATGTCGTATTCCACATTATCCCAGAAACTTATTGTTGTTCCAGTCGCAGCATCGACTCTTGTTTTAAGCCTCTTGATGCTTCTGATCTGTTCGCCGGATTCGTACTACCCCTCTAAAAAAGTCATGAGAGTCCTCTTGAGTTGCTCGACGGAAGAGATATTCCAAAACATAACCGGCATGGGAGGTTTGACGGGAGAGAATATGACATGTCCGTTCCTTCAGCGATACTCCGGTTCAGGTTCGATACGCCATGTTGATCTCCGGGGCGGCGACTCTGTTGTCCCCACACACAAAACCCTAATTTGGCCCACTCTTATGCGTGCATGTGATCTACCTGCAACAGAACACTGTATGCATGCATGCCTAGTCAATTCGGCACAGAACACGGGATTCAGACACGTCTAGTCTATTCTGTACAAAACACAAAATGCATGCACGCCTAGTCTATTTTTGCCCAGAACACAGAATGCATTTGAACCCTTCTTTATTACTTTGAGATCTGTATCACATGCATGCTCGCCACTTGGTTGTCATGCACTAAACATCAACAACAACCATCCCCTCTATAAATACTCTCATAGAATACTCTCTTTTCATCAACATTTCATCTGTTATCTTCACAAACACTTATCATTTTCAAATCCGCAGAAAAGTTTCAGAGTTCTTGAAAATGGCTCAACTTCTTACCATGGGTGAAAACCACAGAGGAACTAGAGCGAACTTGGCGACATATGTAAGTTCATACTTATTTATTTCTAAACATCTATACTTATATGATATCCAGTTTAATCTATTTATTCGTGGTTTTTAGGATGTTGACCGATTCCGTACACGTTCTTACGCCTATGTTGAACCTGATGAGAGGATTATTTCGAATCTACAAGCATGTGGCATCGGACGTGTCATAAAAATGCACAACAACACCATCGACAGAAAATTCATCCTTGCGTTACAAGAGCGATGGAGGCCTGAAACCCACACGTTTCATCTTCCAATAGGTGAGTGTACGATTACTCTAGAGGATGTTTATATGTTGCTTGGTCTGCCCATTGATGGCAAGGCTGTTAATGGATCTGTTCAACATGCTAATTCACTATGTGAGAGAGTGTTGGGAAGAGATCTAGTTGTGCCTACTCAAGGCTCAAGAGGCCAAGGTATCAGTCTGGCCTCCCTTAAATCTTATTATGATGAACTCTGTATGCACGACCACTCTACCGAGGATGATGTTTGGTTATTTACTAAGGTCTATATCATGCTAATGTTTGGTAACCTTTTATTCCCAGAGTCGACAGGTAACACTGTCAACTTTTTTTATTTAAGTAAATTTGATAGTATTAGCAAGATTAAGAAATATAGTTGGGGGTCTGCCGTTTTGGCGATGTTATACCAATCGCTTTGTAAGAACGCGGTTGCCGAGAAGTGCACCTTCTATGGATGTGCTTTCCTCCTACAAGTATGGGATTGGTGGAGAATGCCTACGCTATCCCCTGCATGCAGGAACAACTACACGTTCCCTTATGCAACAAGATACGTCTTTTTCAACGCTATCCCTTGAATGCTAACTCTCTTTTACATAAAAATCTGAAATAACATGTTTGCTCTTTTTTTTTAGGTTCTGTGGTCCTAAATTGAATTACAGCAAGAATCCGAGGGGGAATATTATTTTGTATCGGCAACTATTGGATCACCTCCGAGCTGAGGATGTATTACCACTAAACTTTTATATGATCATATAGATGTATTACAATCCATCATCTTTTTTAATAATATATTATTGTTTTCTCCTACGCAGTTTAATTGGAGACCATACTTGATGCTAGACCATGAGCCCAACCAGAGTGACCAAGAAGTTTGGACTGCGGTGACACCTATAATAAGGTTCAACATCGTGGAGATGCACCAATCTGACCGTGTGAGACTTCAGTTTGGCATGCATCAACCAATCCCGGATCCCCCAACTGATATGGGTTGTTGGCATCTTAGAAGAGTCAATCACCAATGGGATCACGCAGATTATCATTCTTTCGCACCTGAACTTTGTGAGACGTGGAAGCAGCGTCGCCGCCGTCTACTACTTCCCTGTTTCCCAACTCCCAATGTATCCAACCGCAGACTACGTGAATTGGTATAGAACAGTCACAACCCCCGATATGTATGTGTCGAACCCCTAGGCAACCCATCCAACAACAATCATGGGGCTTCACCCAACAACACCACGATGCCGGCCCCTCCAACTCCAATAGGCAACCCAGCCCCGACATGGGTCCAGAAGACGAATACGACCCAAACGAGCAAATGATCACTCAATCGTCACTTTACCATACCTCCCAACAATCACAACACCAACAATATGGCTACTCCAAACCCCAACAATCACAACACCAACAGTATGGCTACACCACACCCGAACAATCACAACACCAACAATATGGCTACGCCACACCCCAACAAACAATGCCTTTTTTCCAAGGCCAATCAAGCGCTGGGTTTTATCGACCATATGACGCAACTCCACCGCCAAGACCAATCTTTGAGGGCATGGGGACCGACTATTTGACAGCAGGATACAAGACTACATGTCCAACGAGCGCATGGAGGGGCTAATTCGAGGCCCACCTACCCAAACACAACAAGAACAACCAAGGAATAGGGGGGTCGGGCTAGGGGGGTCGTGGAGAAGGGGGTCGTCGAGAACCTTCCCAACGGATTCGAACAATTCCAGATTGTGGAACTGACGGTCAGAGGGGTCATGAATAGAATAATCTTAATGTTTTAAAAATATTCTTTTTTTTCGTATTTGTAATGTTTGTCTTGTACTTCCCGTATTTGTAATGTTTTTCCTGTATTTCTCGTATTTGTAATGTTTCTTCCCTATTTATATCATTAAACACTACCTGCCTAATTATTTATTTAATAGTTTTTTTTAAATATGTTAAAACAATTATAAAAAATAAAAAATAAAAAAAAAATGTAAAAACAATTTCAAAAAAAAAAAAAACAAAAAAAGGGGACATGTAGGCGCCACCCAAGGTGGCTTGAAGGTTCTAAATGCACAATGGCGCCACCCCAGGTGGCGCATATGAAGGGGAAAATGTAATTTGGCGTCACGGGAGGTGGCTCCTATGTGTAGGCCACCTCCCAAACCTGGTCATGCAGGTAATTTTTCCGAAAAGATGGTTTTGGGGTAAATTTTTTTTAAACATGGTTATTTGAATTTTTTTTTCTGATTTTCTATATATTTTTCAACATTTGTGGGATAAAGGGTTAAACAATTTTCGCTCATGTTTATCATATGTCTTACATTTTTACTTAAGATTGCTTATTGCCTTTTAATGGAAATTCGAAGAAGACAACTTGATTAGTGATATTTGAGTGAGATTAAGTACTAATCTCATGAGTGGCATGGTTGGTAACTTAAGATAAGTTGTAAGGGCAAAAAGGTATTTTCAGCCAAAACTCTATTTAAATTGATTAGTAATATTTTCTTGTATATTTCTCCTCATTCTACTTACCAAAATCAGAATTGAAGAATGATGATGGGAGAGAAAGGAAGAGAAAAATGTGAGTTGAAGAGGAAGATAAAGCAAAGTGGGTTGAAGCTCATTATCAACATGCATGTGCAAAATGTTGAAGATATTGAGGATTTGGCTTCAAGAAGCAAGTTTGGCTTGATCACCATCACCATCATCTTCATCACCTAATCAACTAAATCAGAATTTCTCAAAGGTGAGTTCCTTAGTTATGATTTTAGGGTAGGAATTGAGGAACATTGCATGATCATGGATTAGGTTGAGAATAATTTTTTGCATGCTTGATTAAAATATGAAATTGTGTTCTTATGATACTATTATGTGTTTTGGATGCTGATATATGTTAGTATGTGTTAACCATGAGTTTAGACCGAAGAAAAATTGATAAAAGGAGTGAATTTGGGCTATTGACTTAGTGGTAACCGGTTACATGCAAGAAAAATGGGATTTTGGGCTGTTTTTCGAGCCAGTAACCGGTTACATGGTTGAGGTAACCGGTTACCACTGTTCATGTAAGAAAAATTTAAAATTTAAAATCAGCGTAACTCGAGAACCGTAACTCTGATTGACGCATAATTAGAAGCGTTGACAAGTTTATCCAATGCTCTATCTTATTCTAATTAAATATCATGCTTTTATGACTATTTGAAATATGTGACAAGTTTATAATAGATTACTTGTTTAATGTTAAACCTGAAACTGCTCTACGATATACCAACGAGACTTTCTACCCCGAGTTAACCTTATGGATTGATGTAAGGAGGTTGTTTCATGCATGATATGTGATCTATGGGAATGGTTTGTGGATACATGTTACAATTGCAAAGTTCTAATTTTGGAAGTTTGACAAGTTTCGCCCAACGAGTAATGTCTTTGCCTGGCGAACAAGCTTGCTTCTGCATTGCCCAACGAGAATGATAACATTCAGGAATGATTCCATTATGCCATAATCTTGCTTGGAGCCCGCCTTGGCCACGCCCGACGAAAGTTACCTTGAACTTTGACCGGAGAGTCTTTGTTAGAAGAGTTGTATGTTTTTCCCTTTAGTGTAGTTTTATTCTATGATGTGAATGAGACGCCTCTTCGTGCGTGTGACTAACATGGTATACTAGGGGTTGAAGTTTGAAAAGACGTGATCATTGCTTATGCTCTTTTATGCATGTGTGTTTAATGTGATATATACCATGGTTAGTAAATGATATGATCACTTGTTAGCTTGTTACCCGTTCGTTATGGCTAAACGTTCAGAGTTGTTTTGCTTGATCGTGGCTTGATCTCTATGTGATGTGATCACCTGCTTATGCCTAATTATATAAGTGCCTAGTTTGACACACTATTGCTTATGGTGGATATGTTGTGATCACTTTCCAGTTGAACGTTCAGATGTGATTTGGTTGTGTATGCTTGAGCCGAAGTAGGTCTAGAAATGAGGTGGCAAATAACTTGGGATACCGGACTGGGTTCGGATGTACACACCTGAGTTATTGATCGGTGGATTATGGGGCTTGACAAGACAGATACTCACTTGGATTCTCACCCGGATGACCAGTATGGTGGGTCGTGACGCCATGTAGGCAATGTCACTTTGTTACCCACCTATAGTAGACATGTGTAGCCACGTAGGCATAATTCACTTGGTTCCGGAATTCGTTTCGAGGTGTACTCCCTAGTGCTTTCGCCTGGTGGGATCGTGCAGTCATGTAGGCGTCTTTGCACTTGACAATAACACACATACGTAATTATGATTGATGGGGGTAATGATGTTACATAGGCAATGCCACTTTGTTACTCATCACCGATGAGGTCGTGTTACCACTCAGGCGTAAATCACTTCGTTCCGTTTGTTTTGATATGCACTCATCTGACTCATTGCGCTGTGTGCTTGTGCAAGTCTCTTGACGCTAGGAACTTGGTTACTCATAGAGGGTGTGCTTGTGTGGCCTAGGTCGAAAGACATGTGCTACTTTTGGATTCCCCGTACATGAGTATGAGTTTGCATACTTAGTTGGATTGTTATATTTTGTGCTTGCTGATTCTCAGTTGGGTAGTCAATGGACTCTCAACTATGATGATATGTGATGTTTGTGTTTTTATGTACTGGACAGTGAGGAAACCCCAAATTAATGGTATATTTGTATTCGATGCATGTGCCCTATAGAGCCGAGAGGATCCATAAGATAGAGGGAATTAATGAGATTTAGTAATCTCACCTCATTCATATTATCATTTTTCAGGTACAATGGAGAAATGAAGGAATTGCTTGTACGTCTCAAGTAAAGACTTGGATGAGTAGATGGCACAAAGATCTTATCTTTCCACTATAGATTATCATAGACAACATATTCTATACATTTTAACTGTGGAGTTGAATTGTATACGATTTTATTTTGTCATTTTCCGCTTTTGTATGTTTTTATATGTCATTTTATAACATCACTACAAATTATTCTAGACATATACGTATGAGATGTTACAGTTACTTTGATAAACTTGAAGAAATTTAAAGACATCAAGGTTATCTATTTTATTTATATATGCTTTTACATATAGAATAAATCCAAATGTGAAGATTTTGTTTTATGTCGAACAAATATACGTGCAAATACATTTATAAACAGGATTAAGGGGATCTCCACTGCCCTCTACACATGTTCCACGACCCTTGTAAGTTTGAAAGCACCATGCTCCACAGTCTTCAAGAACGCATTGTCCTTCACGAGTTTCGAGACATTCCTTCGCCATTGCCATTTTTATAACTGTAATAAATAAAAAACATATTTAGCTATATATATATATATATATATATATATATATATATATATATATATATATATATATATATATATATATATATATATATATATATATATATATATATATATTTTAAATTATTTAACCAAAATAACATTATTTTCATTTATTATCGGAATATAAGATTGAACATGTTCGCCAAACTTAATAAACACTACCAACACGCATGAAAATACTACAATATTTATTATAAAAATTAATATACAATTTTGATTAATCGAAAAATTAGTATACCTGAAATAATGAAGAAAAGAGCGACAATTAGCATGAAGGAATTTTTAGCCATTTCAAATTACTTCAAAAACAAAAGCAGAAAATTAATATGTTTTGGTTAACTAGTCCATGGGTTTATATAGAACAAATTATTGAAATAATTATAAATAAAAATAGAAAATACATATGTTAGGTATATTAATTATAAAATGTAAATTGTGTATTCAACTTCTATAATTCTGGAGGCTGAATAAATTTTTTATTATACTTTAGGAAATGATATTTTCAATTCAAACTTGCAATATATAAAAATACTTAATTTAAATATCATATGTAGAAATAATTCTTTATGCCAAAATAAATATTTTAGAATATGTTATTCTGTTATACTTACTAAATACAATTAAGTATTGATTTATTATTCTTAATACTAAAGTTCTTTCCACTAGTCCTTATCACAATAGTAAGAGTTTGAATTTTTATTCAAAAACTAAAAAGTTGAATCACCATGTTAAATTTTTTTATAAATTTATCATTATTGTCATTTTATTTGGTATAGCTCGACTTCAAATATTTATACGACCATAATATTTTAATAAATCAAAAGAATTTGAAAGATTAGAGAAATTGACATTTAGTCATCATTAGAATAGTATTTTGGTAATTTATTGAAGAGATTATTTTATATTTTAATGTAATGAATAAAAATTTAGTATGATTAATATTATTAATTGTAATTGGGCTATATTTAACGCATTCTTTGTCAACAAATTTACACCCTATTTCCTTTAAATACGGTGTACAAATATGATATATTACAACCTATTTTTGTTATCGAGGGTGTAAAATATGATTATTATATTTTATTTTATTTACACCCTATTTCATATGGTATATTACACCCTATTTTAGTTATCACAAATGTAAAATATGATTATTATATTATATTTAATTTCATTTATACCCTATTTCATTTAACCAATTATTTTTGTATACCGCCGAATTTGGACATTCAGTTAACAAATACCTTATAACGTGTGTAAAAAAACTATATTTATTTGATGCCAACAAGTTATATTATCTAATACCAAAAAGTCATACATCAAAATCATATTATCTTGTATTAAAAAGTCATAATATTTTTTCATGTAACAACAAAATATTCTACCACAAGTCATAATATTTCATGTAACACCAACAAAATATTCAATCACTTTCTTCATATATAATTTTTATTCTTTCGCTTTTGTTTTGGAAATATTTCTTTGTTTTCTTTGTAATTATGTTCTTCAACCATTTGCATTTGCTCTTGTTGTAGATTTTGCTCTTCAACCTTTTATAAAAAACATTGAGCCCAAAATTATCAAATGTGGTCAATTTTCTCTTTTTCATACAATGGATGTCAGTGAATATCTATAAGTTCAACAAATGATAAATTAAACAACTACGTATTAAAACAATAATTTACATATATTTTAATAAATACATGAACATGAAAATATTTTAAATTATACTACCTCATCGAATCTTTCAATAATAGAAACTTCAACAATATCAAACATATTCTTCATCACATAATATCCACAAACCCATCCGTTATCTTGCCTACGAATAAAATTTTAGTTGCAATGAGACACCAAAAACAACATTGCAATGCTTTAGAAATTAGCACAAACATGTCACATAAACAAGTGGATTTCTCCTACTCGTGTATTATTGAAGAAGAAGATGATAACAGAATATGAGTAAAACGTAACAGAAAACAGTTGGAAAAACTACCAACTTTACCACACTTTATTGAATCAAAAGGATTTGATTTTCAGAATAAAAGGGAGAGTGTAGTATATATACAAAGTCGTGGATAAGAAAATAGCCACACGATAAGGTGGTGTAATCTCAGCCACAGGATCTAGGTGTACTATCTTAACAGCCTCCCTCAAGCTGAGCATTGTAGATGTCTATCATGCCAAGCTTGGAGATGAACATATTGAACTTAGGAGCTGCCAAAGCCTTAGTAAGAAAGTCAGCCAACTGCTCTTGGGTGGTAATAGGAAGTAGCCGAAGAGTTCCATCTTGAACCTTTTCCCGAACCAAGTGGCAATCGATATCAAGGTGCTTGGTTCTTTCGTGAAAAACTGGGTTTGAAGCAATGTGGAGAGCGCTTTGATTATCACAGTAAAGAACAGATTGTCTTGTTGGTGTGATGTTTAGATCATGGAGCAGCTTCAATAACCAAATCAATTCACAGGTAGCAGTGGAAAGTGCTCTGTACTCCGCCTCAGACGAAGACCGGGAGATGGTTTGTTGTTTCTTGGCACGCCAAGAGATTAGAGAAGCCCCAATGAAAAAACAGTATCCAGAGATGGATTTTCTGGAGTCTAAGCACCCTGCCCAGTCAGAGTCTGAATATCCTAGTATATGGATTTCAGAGGTTCTTGGGAATAAAAGTCCTCTGCCAGGATTGTGCTTTAGATAACGAACTACTCGACAGGCTGCATGGAAATGTGTCATAGTTGGAGCATGTAAAAACTGGCTCAGCTGCTGAGTAGCAAAAGTGATGTCGGGTCTCGTGGTGTTGAGGTAGAGTAAACGTCCAATGAGGCGTCTGTAAGATGCAATGTCTTCAAATGGTTTGCCATTGTCTTGATGCAGCTTAATTGACGGATCAAGGGGGCTGTTTGCAGGTTTAGACCCCAAGAGACCTGAATCAGTGAGTAGGTCGAGGCAATACCTTCGCTGAGAAATAGTGATGCCACGTTTGGAATGAGCAACCTCCAATCCCAAGAAATATTTGAGAATCCCCAAATCCTTGATCTTAAAATGGAGATCAAGAATGTATTTGATTCTCTGAAATTCAGTAAGGGATGTACCTGCCATGATGATATCATCTACGTATACCAAGAGTGCAGTAAAATCAGAGCTGGTTCTAAGTGTGAACAATGAGTAGTCAGAAGTGGATTGGCTGTAGCCTTCTTTGATCAAAAGAGAGGTTAACTTCTCATACCACTTCCTGCTAGACTGCTTAAGTCCATATAAGCTTTTGAGTAATTTACAGACTTTGTTTGTTTTGTCACACTGAACACCATCGGGTATAGTCATGTATACGTCTTCTTGCAATTCACCATGAAGGAACGTGTTGTTAACATCCAATTGATGAAGATGCCAGTGATGAATAGATGCAAGAGCAAGCAACATGTGAACTGCTATGAGTTTTGCCACAGGGCTAAATGTATCAAAGAAATCAAGTCCCTCAATTTGATTGTAACCTTTGGCTACTAACCGAGCCTTGTAGCGTTCAATGGTTCCGTCAGCTCTATGCTTGACTTTGAAAACCCATGTGCTACCTATGGGTTTAACATGAGCTGGTAGATCAATGATTTTCCAGGTTCCATTTTTCTCTAATGCCTCCAGTTCAGATTGCACAGCTTTCACCCAATGTTCAGACACAATTGCTTCTTTATATGTCCTAGGTTCAGTATGCTGAGTGATAGATGTGGAAAAAACATGATGTGTAGGAGACAAATTAGAAAATGAATGGAAATCAGAGATAGGATAAGGAGTACCTGAAGATGTCAGCTCTTTTGAATCATTGGAGGCATTACACATAATCTGCCAGATAAGTGGGAGGATGTCTTGGTCTGACAGGATTAATGGGGGCAGGTTCAAGTTTTGAAGGTGAAATTGGAGCTCGTTCAGGTAATTGAGATGGTGATGAATTGGTTTGTTCTGGTTCAGATAAGGCAGAGGGTGGATCAGGGTCAGGTGTAGGCATATTAGGTGTGTTAGAAGGGGAGTGGTATAGCCAAGTGGCTGGTTTAGAAGTAGGGTCATAAGGAAGGATATTGTCATGGTGTGTGGTATTTCTAGACACAAATATTTCTTTGGTATTAATGTCAAAGAGGATAGAGCCTTTCAATCCAACCTTGTAGCCCAGGAATAAACATTTTCTCCCTCTGTGTTCCAGTTTTGTTCTATGAGCATGTAAAGTTGAGGCATACACTAAGGATCCAAAAACTCTTAAGTCATGAAGATCAGGTAGGGTTTTGTGCATAAGGAAATAAGGAGATTTATTTTGGAGGATAGGACTAGAGATTCTGTTCATAATAAAAACAGCATGCGTTGCTGCATAACACCAAAATTGTTTGGGTAAGTTTGAATGAAAAAGTAAGGCTCTAGCGATGTTTAAAATTTGTTGGTGTTTTCGTTCCACCCTACCATTTTGTTGAGGAGACTCAACACAACTAGTTTGGTGGATGATACCTCTAGAAGAATAGAATTGAGGCATTAAAAACTCTTGGCCATTATCTGTTCTTATGGTTTTAATGGAAGTATTGTGTTGTGTGTGTATTAGGTGGACAAAGTTCATGATGTGTTTTCTGGTTTCAGATTTAGATTTCATGAGTGTTAACCATGTATACCTACTAAAGTCGTCAACATCAGTAAGAAAGTAAGTATAACCATGGATAGACTTGGATGCAATAGGACCCCATATATCAAAATGAATAAGATCAAACAAATTTGCAGATTTA
Source organism: Vicia villosa (assembly GCF_029867415.1). Taxonomy (NCBI): domain Eukaryota; kingdom Viridiplantae; phylum Streptophyta; class Magnoliopsida; order Fabales; family Fabaceae; genus Vicia; species Vicia villosa. The sequence continues at coordinate 218,968,476 of NC_081182.1, read as the reverse complement.
TTGATATTTGTATGGTAAGGTAAATTTTTGTGTCTTGCCATGTGACATATATCATGAACACTTTTGTGATCTACTACAATATAAGGAAAGTCAGACTTTAACAAGGCTAGCCTAGGATTGGAAATGTGGCCTAACCTAAAGTGCCATAAAGCAGTGTCAGGTATAGTGACCATATTATAAGCAGAAGGTTGTATGGCTGGGTGGAGCTTATCTTGCAGATTAAGGTGATAAAGCCCATCAATGAATTCAGCCGAACCAATCATCTTCAAGGATTGAGGATCCTGAATAGAACAAGTGAGATTAGTGAAATTAACAATGCAAGGCATATCGTGACATAATTTGGAAACAGAAATCAGATTCAAAGAGAACTGTGGAACAAAAAGGACATTGGTGATACAAAGATGATTGGTGAATTTTATAGTACCAATCTGTTTAGCAACAGCAAAGTTACCATTTGGTAATTTAATGTGAACAGGATTTATATCATGGTAAGAATGGAACCAATGAATAGAGCCACAAATGTGGTCACTAGCACCTGAATCGATAATCCAGGAATCATGAGCAATGTGGTTAGCAAAGGATGATGAAACAAATAGATTACCTGGATTGGCAACAGCTGAATGTGCTGCTGTTACCTGATTGGAATTATTGATGGTTGAAGCCTGAAGTAAAGACATCAAGTTATTGTATTGCTCAGTGGTGAGTTGAGGTGCAGATTGAGTTACAATCTGTGATTCTTCTGCTGAACTTGTATCATCCGAGCCATTGGAGTTGACATTATGGGCAGTGGAGCTAGAATTTTGCTGCAAGTGTGGGGGAACTCTGTGCTTTTTGTAACAAGTATCGACTGTATGTCCAATTTTACCGCAAAAGGTGCATACTCTTTGTCCATATTTGGGATTTCTAGACATGTATTTTCGATTCTCAGCAGCATTGGCTAGGACCTTAGGATCATCAGAAGTACTGGGAATGGGATTGAGTTGTCGTTCATGTTGAATCACCATAGAAAATATCTTGTTTAAAGGTGGTAATGGATCTAGCAGTAAAATCTGAGACTTAACCATGTTAAATTCTTCATTCAATCCAGTTAAAAAACGGATAACATGCAAAAGATTGTGATTGAATCTAGCAGTGCGCATAGCTTCGCAAGAACATCGAATGCGGCAACTGCAATTAGGAATAGGCATGTATACTTCTAATTCCTCCCAAAGAATTTTGAGATGTGAAAAGAATTCAGTTACCGTTCGATTTTCTTGTTTCAAGGCGTAGATTTCTTGTTGTAACTCCGAAACGCGAACAAGATCGCCTTGTGCAAATCTTTCTTTGAGGTCGTTCCACACATCAATGGCGTTTTCCATGAAGACGATGGATTGGCCGATGGATTCAGAAATAGATCGCATAATCCATGAATGAACAAGCATATTACAGCGGTTCCAAGCGCGAAAACTCGGATCGAATGTGTCGACCGGTACGGGAATCGTTCCATCTATGAAATCATACTTCATTTTGCCTCCAAGAGCGCGACGCATTGAACGTGCCCAACTATGGTAATTGGAGCCATTGAGAACAGGGGTGATGGAAACGTATGCAGGACCGTCGCAGGGATGAACATAGTAAGGACTTGTAGGATCAGATATATGATCTGCGGTGGAGCTGCCACCGGAGGTGGCGGTATTGCGAGGAGCCATGGATTCACAGGCGCATTGATACCATATTGAAGAAGAAGATGATAACAGAATATGAGTAAAACGTAACAGAAAACAGTTGGAAAAACTACCAACTTTACCACACTTTATTGAATCAAAAGGATTTGATTTTCAGAATAAAAGGAAGAGTGTAGTATATATACAAAGTCGTGGATAAGAAAATAGCCACACGATAAGGTGGTGTAATCTCAGCCACAGGATCTAGGTGTACTATCTTAACATGTATTCACATAAGTATGTCAGATAAGTAGTGAGCTATTTGTTGTTTGAGCAAGTAATGAGCTCTTATAAACTTATGTTGTCAAAAAGACAATTAGTGTATACGACCTGAAGTATGCAAGATATATAAGGACATTATATATAAAATTTTAAAATTAAAGATGTCTAAGTAATTAGAAAAAATGTTATCAGTTTATTTTGAAAATGAAAAATCCAATTAAAAGGAATGTAATCAATTTATTTTTGAAAGTAACGAGCAGTTCGACGTATCCCCAAGGTTTGGTAGTAGTTCTATTGAAACTTTGGAGATTTGATCCTACGTAAGGAGTCAGGTGAGACTATTCGAGCTGAAGAGTCTTGAACAACTGAGAGTACATGATGTCGACGAAGTTACCTTGGTCGACTAAGATGCGACGTACTTCAAAGTTTTCCATTCTTGTTCGGACAAGCAGAGGGATGTTGAAGTTAGGGGATCCTCTGGGAAGCTCCTCGAGGTAGAAGGTGATGGGCTCAGATCTTCCCTTGAACCCGCTGAGGATAGGGTTCAGGTTTGAACTAGTGTCGATCAGCTCACCGAATTTTCTTTTTACCGACCCAATGGTCAGCTGACCGGTGAGGCCTCCCCTTGAGATGACCATTGCTCAAGGGAATTTCTTCCAATGGCTAAGTGTAGATAACTCATTCGGGGTAAGGAATTTCCTTGCCCGAGAGATGCAGAGGGCAACTTGAACGGGACCACTGTCGGGAGATCTGTCCTCATCAGTCCTCTTCGTCTCGTGGATGTCAAGCCGAGGAGCTTCGTCTCTTTTGGCATGCTTCGATAAGAGGCCTTCTCTAATCAGCATTTCAATTGCATCCTTGAGGTGGACACAATCTTTAGTGACGTGGTCGTGGCTTCTGTGAAACTTGCAATACTTGGATTTTTTGACTCCAAACTTGAGAGAAGTGGGTTTAGAGAAGCTCACCATGTCCTCCTTGAAGTTGGTGTTCTGGCACTCGGCAAAATATGCTCGTGGAGAGTGGTCAGTCGTGCGTACTTAGTGAATCAGCAAGAGGGTTCTCTATGCTCTCGTGCTTCTCGAGATCTGTCGTCCTTTCTTTTCTCCCTGCCACGTTGAGAAGGAAGGGGTCGTCAAAATTTGCACTCCTCGGTGTGTCTTGGCCCCTTGGTTCCCGTTAGGTCACAACTTCCTTTTCCTCATATGTGATGTAGGGTTGAGCCTTGAGAAAGAGGGCGTCCATTAACCGGGGTTTCTCGATCCCAATGGCATTCTTGAAATCACTGCCCGGGATCACTCCACGGTCGAGGAGATACCTTTTCATCTCATCGGTGGTGGGGACCTGGATAGCTTCCTGGTTAAATCGATTAAGGTATGCCCGATGGGGTTGATAGGTCCCCTGGATAATCGCTTCCAAGGACGCCTCAGACTTCGGGTCTTGTTAGGAAGCGGTGAAGTGGTTGGAAATTTTTTTTCATCTCTCCCCACGAGTGGATGGAATTTGGGGGTAAGCTCTTGTACCAGGTCATCGCGCATTTACTAAGGGTTGTAAGAAAAAGGAGGCACTTGATGGTCTCCCGAACGATACGATAGTCGAGCATGGCCTTGATGTTCTCGATATGCTCGTCTGGATCGGTGGTACCAACGTATTTGTCCAATGCAGGGGGTTTCTCCATCCCAATAGGGAGTTAAGCCCTTATAGTTGCTTGGGAGAATGGACCGCGTGGGTCATCCTCGTCGCTTTCAATTGGCGATCGGGAATACTCAACCCGAGGGCTGCGGTGGTGGCGAGGAGGGCTTTGTGATCGATTATTCTTGTCAACAGTCTTGCTTCTTTCGAGGGTTGGAAAGTGTCGCTCCTTATGATGGGGAGTGCACTTTCATTTTTTGGTGGCTGCTGGCATCTTTCTTTCTAGTCGAGGGCCCCGAAATTGGGGCTGGGGGGACGGACTCAGATATTTATGACGGCCATGCCTCTAAGAGGGAATCAGGGACCGTGCTCTTCTAGGCCAAAGAGAAAGTGTACGGGACTTGGACCATGGGGTTCTCTGAGGAGGTGTTAAAGGTCGTGCCTCCTCTTGCTGGGGCGAGCGCTAGTAGGATCTGGGCCGGCGCTATATCTGAGTCGGAGTGCGCGATCGGCATCCTTTCTCGAGCTTGATGATGCACTGGTTTTACTAGTGTAGAAGGATATTTGTCCGGTTGATGGCACCGATCAGGTTGCTGTGGTCACATCAGCATTGGGCGGAAAGGGAATGTCCACGTGGGCGGACGAATTGTCATCTTGCTGAAGGAGTTTGCCGGTCCCTTGGGTATCCTGGCCGTTGGCGGTAGTAATATTCTTGATCAACTCGTCGAGGTGGAATGGATCGTCATTGGCGTTGTTGTTGCAGACCATAATCATCAAAGGTTGATTTGGATTTGCTTTGTGTAACACCCCTTACTAACCCCGCGGCAATTTAAACAAATATTCAGAGTACATGAAATAAGGGTGCCACAATTCATGATAAACAAACATCATTCAGTCATGTCATGCATTCACTGAGGTAATCATCATAAATTAAAACGTTTCATGTTCACACAGCGGAAATTTATCAAAAACGGACTAAGTTTAACATCTTTAAAACTTATCCTTCAAAACATCAAAACATAACTAGAGTCGTAATCATAAACTCTAAACAATCGCGTCCCCAGTGTTACAACTATCAGAGCATGACACCTGACGCTAACTAAGACACTGACTCATGAGCTAATCCTCACCGAGTCGAACAGCCGCTATCCTCAATCTGAAAATGACAACATGTAAGGGTGAGTCTCATCATAATTAACAAATGTTATAAGGTTATAAAGCAATAACACATCACAGTTGTATCATTCACCCAATTGTTTCATATACAGACATTCAAAACAATCAAATAACAATCAACACATCATCAACATTTACAACACTGGAATACATCCAATCATGTTATAAATTATGCATATGTATGAACTGACACTGTGCATGTAGTACCATCATCATCAAATGGGGGTAACCCATGACCGATCCAACATCGTCCAAGATACGGCCCTGCCAGCACAGATTCCACACAATGGGAATCATGCCCTTCACTGATCCAACACACCCTTATGGATACAGTATCATCAATGAACATGAATGAATGCAACATATATAACATACTTATACCATCATCATCATCAATCATCAACATCATCATCATCATTCAAGTATGTTCATATATATTAACATCATTCAATCATAATTCCATCATCATCATATACAAAACATACACGTATTTGCATCAATCATCATACTCAATAAGAATAGCATACATGTATTTTCATCATCCCAAAAACCAATCAATCATCATCATATAGATTATCCTACAAGGTTCGTTTAGCTCGAAACGGCGCATCAAACGGACCAACAGTTAAAAAGTTATGCATCTTTGAACTTTCAAAAATATCTTTAAACCAACAGCACGCGGCGCCATCATCAGTTCGCGGCGCGAACTGAGCGTTCCAAGAATTCCTTGGCTCCCTGCCAAGCCGTTCGCGGCGCAAACATCTACACGCGGCGCGAAGCAAGAAATAGTTACACCTTCGTGGCGCGAACACAGGTACGCGGCGCGACCTGAGCGTATCACAACTTTCTGGCACTCTGCCCACCTGTTCGCGGCGCCAACCCTATGCACGCGGCGTGAACCGGCGATTTCAGAAACCCCAACCTGCAGAAAACAGCATTCTATGCATTCCAAACTCATCCAATTCATACCAGTACGAACCTAGGGAAATAGAATGCACAAACAACACAAAATACATCTCATAATACTCCAATTACACATCAATTGAGACCATAACAACGCATACATCATAGATTCAAACATAGAGATCAAACATCATACAATTGACTCAATCCCTAAACCTATCATATGACTCAATCGACCCGAATTCCACATCTATTCAGTATTATCAACCCCTAACCCGATAATAGATGATAATTAGACAAGTCCCCCTTACCTTAGCCAAATTCTTGAATTGGTTCCTCTTCCTCTTTGGTTCTCCCTTTACGTTCTTCAGCTCCTCTTCTCACAACTTCTTGTTTTTCACGTTCTAACTCTTTCTCCTCTTGTTTTCCTTTATTTTATGAAAACATAAAATTAGAAGTGGGCTCTTACACAATTACACCCCCACTTTACTAATTCCACCGCATGGCCCAATAACTTAACATTTTATTATTTTTCCACATAATTCAACAAAACGTTAATTTCCCATAATTAATTTAAAACTCGATTAAATTAATTAAATAAGAATTTTCGGGATGTTACACTTTGTACGAGGAAAATATGGGGAAGAAAAGGGTTCTCACAGACGGTGCCACTGATCGTACTTGATCAAAATGGATCGTTAATATTCCACAACTTATTAGACTTTTGAGAATGGGGGGTGTACCTGCAAGGTACTCGGATGTCAAAGTGAGAAAGAGAGCAAGCGGAGCGCAAGTATAAGAGTTTAGGGTGAGAATGTTCAATACTCGACTCTCTAGTGAAAGAGGGTATTTATAGCCCCCAGCGCTTGGCCAAGATCTCCCTACTGGACTAGATGCCCATACCCAAGATGGAGACTGCCAAAATCTACGTGTGTAGTGGAGACCATAAAGTGGTCTCTGTAATGCCCCAGACTGCTTTCGGGATTATCGACTGACCCCACAAACCAACACGGGTCTTTTCAGCATGCTTTGACCTTACTCACACGCTTTCCGAGAAACTTCCCAGAAGGTCACCGATCCCAGAATTGCTCCAAGTCAAGCACGCTTAACTGTGGAGTTCTTATGGAATGAGCTACTGAAAAGAAGATGCATCTTGTGGTACTGTGGAGTTCTTATGGAATGAGCTACCGAAAAGAAGATGCATATTGTTGGTATAGGTAGCACCTATCAATCCTTATATGCTTTCCTTCAACCATGCAGTCCCATACCTGCACATCATCAGGATCCTTCTCATTTCGATCTGGCGACCGCTCCTTGCCATATTCGGCCTTCAAGTGTTACATGCGGTGCAACCACCCCTCTCCTTCATCGTCCTCGGGTTTTATATTCCCACAGCTTCCGCATGGTTCGTCCTCGAACCACATCGTAATGGGAGAGGTCTGGCTCTGATACCATTTGTAACGCCCCAAACTGCTTTCAGGATGATTGACTGACCCCACAAACCAACACGGTTCTTTTCAGCATGCTTTGACCTCACTCACACGCTTTCCGGGAAACTTCCCAGAAGGTCACCCATCCCAAAATTGGTCCAAGTCAAGCACGCTTAACTGTGGAGTTCTTAAGGAGGAATGGGCTACCGAAAAGAAGATGCATCTTGTTGGTATAGGTAGTACCTATCAAGCCTTATATGATTTCCTTCAACCATGCAGTCCCATACCTGCACAGCATCAGGCGACCACTCCTTGCCTTATTCGGCCTTCGAGTGTTACATGCGATGCAACCACCCCTCGCCTTCATCGGTCTAGGGTGTTACATGCCCACCAGCTTCCGCATGATTCGTCCTCGAACCACATCGTACTGGGAGAGGTCTGACTCTGATGCCATTTGTAACGCCCCAGACTGTTTTCAGGATGATTGACTGACCCCACAAACCAACACGGGTCTTTTCAACATGCTTTTACCTCACTCACAGGCTTTCTGAGAAACTTCCCAGAAGGTCACCCATCCCAGAATTGCTCCAAGTCAAGCACACTTAACTCTGGAGTTCTTATAGAATGAGCTACCGAAAAGAAGATGGATCTTGTTGGTATAGGTAGTACCCATCAATCCTTATATGCTTTCCTTCACCCACGCAGTCTCATACCTGCACAGCATCAGGATCCCTCTCATTCCGATGTGGCGACCACTCCTTGTCATATTCGGCCTTCGAGTGTTACATGCGGTGCAACCAACCCTCGCCTTCATCGGCCTCGCGTGTTACAGTCTCTGTCCTGGGTCAACCGCTCCGAAGTTTCAGGGGAGACGCGGTCTTTGCGGAAGCGCGTAGACTCAGTACTATCCAAATGATTGAAGGTGAAGGAACCCGACGAGGAGGAGGGTCCTCGAGGGGGACGAATAGATGGACGTACTCGTGCACTGCGCCTGCTCGGAGTATGTGGGTACTCCTGCTCGGTAGACACGCCCGCCCGAGGCGTTGGTAGACTCGTCTGATCTAGTCAAGTGAAGTACATGCTCGATGGTCGACTATGTGTGAGTCTGTACGAGCATGGGCTCGATTGGATCTTTTTCTAGATTGATTTGGACCTTGCACTATGTTTGGGCCAAATGTCGTCTCATTCCATAACACTTTTAAAAATTAAACTAAACCAAATAAATCTTTTCGTTGTTTTCTTATTTTTATTTCAACACTTTTGAGATAAGAGGTTTATACTATAATCAAAATTTCACAAAAAATCAATTTATTTTGTTTTATTTTTATTTTTATGACTTGAATAACAATGAAGATAACAAACACTTTACTAAACTTTAAATAATTAAATTACCTCAAATCTATCAACTTTATTTAAAAATACTTCTATGTTTAAAATAGTTCTAAATGTGATATTTTTTGTTCTAGTTAGGACAAATATACATACAAAGACATTTATAAATGGGATTAATGGGATCTGTACCACCCTGGATACAAGTTCCATAACCCTTATAAGTTCTATAGCACCATGCTCCACATGCTTCAAGGTTGCATTGTCCCTCACGAAATTTAATACATTGTCTTGGCCTGGTTGCACCATTTGTCATTGCTATAACTGTAAAGGTAAAAAGCATCATTACCATAAAAAAAACTGTAAAAATAAAAATAAAAATAAAAATAAAAGTAGTTAGAATAAAAACTATCAATTTCGTTTCAATAAGGTTAGGCATATTCTTATTTTGTTTCAAAATTCAATAAGAAAGTTATATTATATATATATATATATATATAAGGTTAGACATATTCATCCAGCCTAATCATACCTATAAATGCTACAAATTTTAATATAAAAATAGTATACCTGAAAAACTGAAGACAACAAATATGATTAGCATGAAAGAATACTTAGCCATTTCGAATTGCTTCAAAATCAAAATCAGAAAGTAAATGTTATGGTTAAACTAGTTTCAAGGGTTTATATAGAACAAAAATGAAAAAAAAGGAACTAAATATTTATGTATATTTATCTATAACAATTTATCTGTAATGATATATAAATAGAAAAACATATGTTTTGTGTAACTTATTTTTCTATTCAATATAGTCTTTTCAATTTTTTTAAAACTTCTACGTTATTATGTTTTTTAACATTACCTTGACACAATTGTTACTTTGAGTATTATCTTTGCAATCTATTTTAATATTTTTAACCTCCTATTTTATTAAAATAATTTCTTCCCTCGGCATTTTTTATTTTATTTAAATTTTGTATGCTTTCTTTTTGATGGTGATCTTTATTTTTGGTGGTGTTTTAAATTTTTTATGTTTTGTTACAAATGTTAACTCCTCATCTCACTATAATACTTTCCTCTCTCTATCATTACGGAAGTTAGTTTTTTTTTTTTTTTTAAATTCTTTGTTGTTACCTCTTATCTTTCTTTTCTTTTATTTTTTTTTAACAAACAAACCTCTTTATTGCATTTGCATCTAATTGGACAAAGGTCAAATATTCATTACAATAAGCTTACTACCCTTTATAGTTTTTTTCCCCAAGTAATGGGGAAGCCTATTTTTGTTTTTACTAATACGTTGTTTACTAATATTTTTAACAAACAATCACGAGTTCAGTTCATTTAAGAGATTAGTTTAAAAAATTTCAAAGATATATTGTGCAAAACGGGAAAAGTGAGAAAGTGAGTTTGTTTTGGGGTTTATAACGCCTGATGATGAACAATTGAAAAAATACAATAAACTTTGGGTAATGATAATAGACAAGATTCAAAGAAAATGAAGTAAATGACATTAAATGTAAATGTTTTGAATATAAAAGATTTGCAGAAAGTTTAAAAGGGGTGGACGCAGACTCACATATGTCACAAACTATTTCGCTCGATGACTTGGGTACTCTAGTTCTATAAAGAATCAGTGAGGATTTGTGACCCCGACTACAATGCATAAGCTTGCCATATATACTATTATAAAGATCACTATTCCCAACGGTTAAACCCTAAAGATTTGACACATATCCCACTACTTAGGTCTTTATGCTCTAACTTGTTTCCACGCGTCTTCAAGGATATAACTGCTGAGAGACCCAGGATCACGCAAATAATTATGTTGATAACTGCATCGAAACTCTCAACGACCTCCAAGCTTATCTAATTTAGTTCCATAGTACTTGTCGACATATCTCTTTGCTTAACTACCTCTTAGACTTAGAAAATATACTAAGTTCTAGATACCTGGTGACATTGTCTAAAACAATCATCCTATTGAATATCCTTTTCGATATTTTGGACATGTTTTAAAGTGAGAGTGATCCTAAACTTGTGGATCTGTTCTTGAGATTCTTCTAAACCATGTTCACCACGCTTCTTCGAACGCTCTGGTCGACGTGTTTGATAAGTTAAAACCTGTTTAGTCGAAACCTATCAACACTTAATGTTTTTAACGTGGCCATCAACATCCTTCGTTGACTTTTCTCCAACTAGAATTCGCAGGCTAACAAATGCCCCCCAAAAATGCTACTTTCGATCATACGTGTCAGATGGAAGAAAGGTAACTTTTTTTGTAACTATTTAACACCACTTTGAGTAGCCTGTACACATCATCTCAATTAGATGCCTTTATAGTCATCATGACCACTTTCTACCAAACTGTCATGTCATAGATGTGCAAGGAGTTGGTAATCATTACCTCCTATTTCCGAGGAGACTGATGATCCACTGAATTAAATGAAATTGAGAAAGTTAATTTAATTTTTCCCAATTTTTGAGATGTCATCTGTCACTTTAGATGTACCACATGTCTCCATTCTTTTGGAGGGAAATCATGTTCTCCACTATAATACCTCCCCGTTTTCATTTTCCACTCTCTTTTTCGTTCCTTTCTAAACCTTCATTTCTCAGAACTTTCAAACCCTTCATTTCCAGCTTGAGCAATTTTTCATAGAACCAAATGGCCTCTTCATCTTCGTCAAGATTTCCAGTTCCTCTTGCTTCTCATGTCAGCGCTTTCATTGTTGCTAGTAAATGCAGCTACGTCTTGGAGCCACAATGGAAGAAGAGAAAGTGATGATCTATGCTTCTCAAGTACTAGTCCATTTCTCCATTTCTAGTTCCATTCATGCCTTCTTAGGTCCTTTACCCAAATCTCTAAAAAAACTCGAATAATTGAGCAAGTTCTTCCCTTGTCACCATAGTCATAAACCCAGAATCTTTCAAGATAAAGTTTATGAGTTAGGGTTCATGAGTGCACCCATGCGTGTTTTCCGTGCCATTTTCCTTCTCTAAAATTTGAGGATTATATCATTTTATTAGATAAGGTAGAGAAGAAAAAGGGGCAGTTCTGGAAGGATCAAAAAATTTATAACTTGATTCAAATATCAAGAATGGGTCTAAAGTTTAATCGCCGTATGCTTATCGCAACTCTGCTTTTTTGGGAAGGTTCCACTAACACTTTTGAACTTCACTGTGGAATGGAAACTCCTACTTTGTTTGGCATAGCTGCAATAACGGGTCTTCTCCCCACCGAAAAAACATTCATACTACATTGGTAACTAACATTGATTCAATCTTTGACTTTGAACACACAGCCTATAAACACTTTGTAGAAGATTTTCACGAGACTCGCTCTGAAGAAGTTCATAACTTTGGCCACTCAACTTTATACAGGGAGAAAGATAAATCTCAGCAAGTTGATCCTGGTCTCTCTCTATGAATCTCTTGGTCTTGTAGCCTTCGAATTTAAGTCTATCGATGACCTTGAGTACAAATTCCATATTACTGGCCCTATTTGGCTTCTATAAATATGAATCAATTCCATATTTGAATCCTTCTTAAAATTCAAATTTCCTAATGTCTTGGCTCAACAAGTTGAGGGAAGGCGAGTTAAAGCCATTAGGCTTGCTTTGTTGACCCCAAAAGATGCTTGTCTATCGACTGCGGATGCTTTCAAGAAGTATGTCATCATTATTGAAGAACGTGACACCTTTAAACCATCCATGGCTTATTTTTTCGTCGAAAGTATGGCCCCGATTGATATGGTGTGCTACTTGTGCTACTTCTTGAAGATCATATTTTGTACGTTGTTTTACCCAACCACTATTTTAGCCAAAAAATACCAAAGGGGGAAATTGTTGTTCCTTTTGATTGAGTGGATATGGTAGAACAACACATGTACAAGATGTATTTTATGCATAGGCAACATGTGGAACAAGATGATCCAGTATGTGTTCCAGCATCTGGCCTCAGTCTGTTAGCTAGATTTTATGAAGAAATCTGAGTGTGATTGTGTTTGTCTCTAATAAGATTTCCTTCATATTTGCCTTGATGTTAATTCCTTCAGAAGAATTAGAAGATTACTATTGGGAGAAGATTTTTAATCCAAATCAATTTGAAAAAGATTTGGGTTTGATTTAGTCAAAGAAGATATGACTGAATTTGCTTGGAAGGAAGATTTATTTAATCCAAGAGTAACTCTTTAAAGAAGATTTATACGAAGAGAGTTAATTTGGATGTTCTGGTGCAACATGTGGAACACGATGTTCCACCATGTGTGCACTGCAATATCTTCACTTGTTAACAGGCCATGATGGATGTTGTTAGGTACAAATTTGCTGATTGGATTTCAAATATATTTGTTGCTATTATTTAGCAATGCTGTATGATTTGTTTGCCAGTTGTTTGAAGATCAAGTCAATTTAAATGGAAATTTAAATTTGAATAAATCACAAATCATATATTTTGTTGGAGACTTTTATGGAGAAAATCAAATTCAACCATATCTCGTATAATTCTGGACAAAATCACAGTTGCTAATGCCCATTGGAAAATCCCATGATTGGATTTCTATTTAAGGAGACTCAAACCATACGTTTGAGGTGTGAAAGTATCAAAGGTTCCTTGTCTTAGGGTTTATCATTTATGTCTTTGTTTTTGCTATCGTTTTCCACCACTCTAGCGCCTCCATTCATATCCTAAGGCATGAAGGTTGGTTTGTTAGTTGATTTGTAAGACTTTGTTCCAATATACTTATTATATAAGCTTGAGAATATAGTATTTGTGTGGGATCATTGTTTCATCTTTTTTATCATATTGTAATTGTAAACACTTGGGATTAGTGTTTGAGTGAAAGTGAGAGGGTTCTCATATTTAGGGGGAGTGTAGAACGAAGTTTCACGGGTAGTATTAGGAAAGTGGTATGGAATTGGGATTATTCAGAGTAAGTCAATTGTCCTTATAACTATTGGGAGTAAAGTAGTTCTATAAGGAGTCCTAAAAAGAAAGTCAGTAGAATTGGAAATAGGCATTGGACAACATGGGGTTGTTGTTGTTCCTATAAGACTAATTGTACTAATTCAAAGTAGTAAGTTTACTTTCTTGGGTTGGATGCCCCCCAGATGTAGGTGTAGTTTTCCCTGGTCTGTGTTAACAGTTATTGCGTTCTTTATTGCTTTTCTGCGCCATCATCTTGCATAATTTAAAACTGTCATATATTGCTTACAAACTGGTTTTTGTTCTAGTATACAATGTGCTAGACATTATGTATGATATATGTCCTTAGAACCTCTCATCTGTCCTAAATTAGTTAAAGTTGTTCATGTTGTCCGAGGTATTTGGTCCAACATTTGTCCTCATGAGAAAAAAATTTCAAAATTTTCTCTCCAGCTTTAGTGGTACCTTTGTGTCAAATAAATCTTATGAAGTCCTCCTCCATTTTAGCCACCCAACTTGAATTTTATGGTTTACATCCCTTTTTATTTCTTACACAATTTATTTTATGGATCCAACGAACTCTTGCGCAAAATAACCAAAACGCTGTCAAACTGAAGTCAAACAAAATCAAAGAAGAAATTCATCTTCAACCTCACAACATTGTAATATCTTAGTGAGTGTTAAGAACTAGAACTTAAGAGAAATATCACTTGGTGATTACAACTTTCTTAGAAGCAAATTGTACTCTTGTAATATTTATTTTACATTGATTGTAAAAGGAATTCCTAGAGTGATCAAGTTGTGATCTGTATACTCTAGAAGACTTAGAGAGAGTTCTAAGTGGAGAACCATTGTAATCAGTTTGATTAGTGGATTAAATCCTCAGTTGAGGTAAATCACCTTGTCAGGGGTGGACTGGAGTAGTTTAGTTAACAGTGAACCAGGATAAAAATAATTGTGTTCAATATCTTTTATCTACCATTTTTTATCAAACCCTTATTCAATCCCCCCTTTCTAAGTGTTTTTCACTCCTTCAATTGGCATCAGAGCGCCGGTTCTAGGTGCAAGCACTTAACCGTGTTAGACAAAAGATTCAGGGAAAAAAACACAAAATGGTTGAAACAACTACTTCAACTCCTATTGATCAAAACAACAATGGTAACAATGGAAGCAGTAGCTTCAATGGTTATAATAGACCACCAGTCTTTGATGGTGAGAACTTTGAGTATTGGAAAGATAGACTCGAAAGTTACTTTCTTTGTCAAGATGGTGACTTATGGGATCTAGTGCTGGATGGTTACACACATCCTGTGAATGCTCAAGGTGTCAAGATTTCTAGGCAAGCCATGAGTGATGCTCAAAAGAAAGACTTCAAGAATCATCACAAATCAAGAAGTATAATGTTAAATGCTATCTCTCATGTTGAGTATGAGAAGATAACAAACAGAGAAACAGCTCATGATATCTTTGAATCTCTAAAGATGATTCATGAGGGAAATGCTCAAGTTAAGGAGACAAAGGCTCTAGCTCTAATCCAGAAGTATGAAGCATTCAAGATGGAGGAAGATGAGAATATTGAAGCAATGTTTTCAAGATTCCAGACTCTGACTGCTGGATTGAGAGTGCTAGATAAAGGCAACACTAAAGCTGATCATGTAAAGAAGATTATCAGAAGCTTACCTAGAAGATGGGGACCAATAGTGACTGCCTTCAAGATTGTCAAGAATTTGAATGAGGTGTCTCTTGAAGAGCTGATAAGTGCCTTGAAAAGTCACGAGATTGAGCTGGATGCAAATGAACCTCAGAAGAAAGGTAAGTCAATTGCATTAAAATCTAAAAATAAAAACTGTGCTAATGCTTTTCAGGTAGAAGAAGAAGGATCTGACCAGTCAGAAGAAGAAGATGAATTATCTCTTCTATCCAGAAGAGTGAATAAACTCTAGAAAAGCAAATAGAGAAGATTCAAAAGCTTCAAAAGACCTGAAAAGGGAGAATCTTCTGATCACAGAAGATCTGGCAAGAAAAAAGTTGTATGCTATGAATGCAAGGAACCTGGACACTACAAAAATGAATGTCCAAAGCTTCAGAGGGAAAAGCCTAGGAAAATATTTGAAAAGAAGAAAGGAATGATGGCCACCTGGGATGACTCAGATTCTTCTGATCAAGAATCATACTCTGAAGATGAACAAGCAAACATAGCACTTATGGCAACCATAGATGGAGAATCAGAATCTACATCAGACTTAGACTCTGAAGAGGTATTCTCTGAACTTACTAGAGATGAGTTAGTTTCTAGTCTTACAGAACTTCTGGAAGTCAAGAATCAACTTAGTATCAAATACAAAAAGCTCAAAAAGCTCATTGCATCTGAAACTAAGAGACTTGAAATAGAAAATTATGAACTGAAAGAAAAAGTTTTAAAATTAACTAAAGATGCTGAAACATCTTCAAGTTCAGAAAAGTCTATTTCAAGCACTAAAAATATTCTGAAAGAATATGACTTGAGCTTCAGAAAGTTCTTATCTAGAGGTATAGGAAGAAGTCAGCTAGCCTCTATGATTTATGGCGTAAGTGGAAACAAGAGAATAGGCATAGGCTTTGAGGGTGAAATCCCATATAAACTTGAACCTGTTGATGAGATGATTATCAAATACAAACCTTTGTATGAACAGTTCAAGTATGGCCATTCTCATGACATTAAACACACATCTCACTCTAAGAGTTTCCACATCACACACATAAAGAAGAATGCTGTTGCATATTCTAGTAAATCTTATGTGAAATCTCAGTTCAAACATAACTTGAGAAGGACTAACCCCAAAGGACCCAAAAGAATGTGGGTACCTAAGGATAAGATAATTCTTGTTGCAGATCTCCTTCAAAGCTCAAAAGACAAATATGTCATGGTACTTGGACTCTGGGTGCTCACGTCACATGACGGGAAGAAGGTCTATGTTCCAAGATCTGGAACTTAAATCTCATGGAGAAGTAAAGTTTGGAGGGAATCAGAAGGCAAGATCATTGGCTCAGGAACCATATGTATTGGTAACTCTCCCTCTATAACTAATGTTCTTCTAGTAGATGAATTAGCTCATAACTTATTGTCCATAAGTCAATTAAGTAACAATGGTTATGACATAATCTTTAATCAAAATTCTTGTAAAGCTATTAGTCATAAGGATGGCTCAATCCTATTTACAGGCAAGAGAAAGAACAACATTTATAAGATTGATCTTTCAGATCTTAAGAATCAAAAGGTTACTTGCCTTATGTCTGTTAGTGAAGAGCAGTGGGTCTGGCACAGAAGATTGGGTCATGCTAGTTTGAGAAAGATCTCTCAGATTAACAAACTCAATCTAGTCAGAGGACTCCCAAATCTGAAATACAAATCAGATGCTCTTTGCGAAGCATGTCAGAAAGAGAAGTTTTCAAAACCTTCTGTCATACCCCAAAATTTGCCCATACTATTTCTCCTATTCAAATTCAAATCAAAATACAAAGCTCCAAGACATACTCTCCTATACAAGGCTCTGAAACTAGGGTTTGGTTCATTCAAAGGAAAATCAGTGAATCAATAGCTCCAAGGCATCCCATATGACTCAAGATATCTCACACTATCTCTATGACAAGTATCAAGTCTCAATTCAAAGGAATGGTCACTCAATTGTTCAGAAAGTCAACAGTCGACTAAGTTAACCTAAAAGTCAACTGTGGTCAAAGTAAAGTCAAAACTCCTGATTTTTTGTCAAGATCCTAATATTGAAGTATCATTCACCATTTGATCAAGAATTGATCATGGTTCATCAAGGAAAGATAAAAAATCAACAAATCAAAAGGGTTCTAAATTAGGGTTTCTTATAGGAAAAGTCAACTGAACTTTGACCAGCCATAACTCTCACATGGAACATCAGAAATTTTCCATCCAAAGCTCATTTTGAAGGAAAATTGATTCTCTACAAAATTGTCTCTCACATGACAAGTCTAAAAATGATTCATTTGAGAGATATGGACCAAAACATTATAGGTCCTTTTCAAAAGTCAACAAAAAGTCATTTTTTTCAAAAAGATACACAGGGAGCATGGAAAATTATTTTGATACGAGACCAAAGACATTGGTTAGAGGACTCTCTAAGGTTTCCAAAAAATCCACAAGCTTGAAAAAATATTGAGATATAAAGAAATGGCATGGTGTACAAGTTCACCTATTTTTCAAGGGTGTACAAGAGAAAAAAGGCCTAAAACTCAAAACATTTCTAAATGGGCTTACATTCTTTTTGTTCTACCCTCATTATAGGCCCATCCACGTGCTAAAAACAAAAACTTTTATTTTTGCAATTTTATTAATTATTTTATGATTTTAATTCATTTAAATCATGATTTAATTATATAAAATATGAAAATAATGAAAGATTTGATTTTTACTTCAATTTTAGGTCAAGGAATCAATCAATATATTCCCCTAAATAAATCAAATTCGTGCACATGCTAATTAAAAGGATTTGGATCAATTTGGCCATAATTAGCAATATTCACAAATCAAATTTTCCAAATTGACAAATCAAAGATTCAATGAGATTTGTTCATATTATGTTACCCTAACCCATCCCTATAAGTAGACAAACAGTCCAAGGGCAAGGGTTCAGGTTTTGGCAGCAAAAAGAACCATCAAATTCGGTTGAAAAAGTGGGAGAAAATTTGAGATTCGGTTTCCAATTTGCAGGCATTTAGAGGAGTTTTCTTTGATCACAACACGTTCCCAAGAGTACACTGAACGATTCCAAATTGTTATCACACTTCCTCGTGCCAAGAACACTTCTCTGTAAGTCAGTTTTCGAGTTTTTTAAGTTTGCATCGATTCCATTCATATACGCATGATTCATGGATTCTATTTGCATATCTGTGTTTGCTTTGATGTAATGACTGATTCTGGAAATTTAATCGCGTTTGTATCTGTCATACCCCAAAATTTGCCCTCCCATATTCCATTCACAATAATGCAAAGCTCAAGGTTCAGTCCCAAAGATCACTCACTCCAAAGTCCAGATGATCCATAATCAACTGGTTTGACCTAAAAAGTCAACCATCACCAGAGTATAGTCAAAGCTTCCCAATTTTGGTCAACATCTAGTATGTGAAGTACAACCATCATTTGATCAAAGATTGATCATGATTCCATTAATAGAAACTCAGAGATGAACAAATACACAAAGGTTCAAATTAGGGTTTCTTAGGAGAAAGTCAACCCAACTTTGACTGGGCATAACTTTCACATGGAACATCAAAAATGCCCCACTCAAAGCCTATCTTTAAGGAAATTGAATTCTCTACAACTTTGTGTCTCACAAGCCAAGGCTAGAACTGCTTCATTTAAGAGATACAAAGCAAAAGATTACAGGTCATTTTCAGGCATCCTTCAAAAACAGTTTTTTCCCAAAGAGGATATGATCAAGATAAAAGTTTCAAATGAGAAATATGTTCCAAAGTGGCTTGTAGAGGACCTCTTAAGGTTTCTAAAAAGTATTAGAACTCCCTCATAGCTTAAAAAATGAAGGAGATATGCTTGATCAAAGTCAGGTGATTTTTGGAGGCAAAATGTGAAAAAGGAGGGTTCAAATTAAGGAATTTTGCAAATGGGCCTATGGTTTTCTTATGCAAACTTGGTCCACAAGTTATTAATATGCCCAAAATAAGATGCCATGAAATTAAACATATTATTTGAATTTTTAAAATATTTATTTCATTAAAAATTGATTTATTGATTTAAATAAATGAGAAAATCAAATATTTTGCTAGAAAATATATTTTGTTGATTTCAAATCAATGTTAATGACAAAATATATTATCAATTTCGTGGTAATTGGATTAAGGAAGAAAAAATCAATTTTTGGGCCAAGAATAGTAGCTTGAGATTCAAGAAACAAAATCAAATTTTCAAACATGGAAAGATTTGATTCAAAGACCTTGGGCATGATTTCTTAACCTAATTTTGCCCTCCTATAAGTACTAAACACGAGCCATCAAATTAGGGGACGGAAATCTTGACAGAAGAGAGCTTAGAAGAACGTGAATTTTCTTCAAGAAAGTTGAAATCGGTTTCATAGAATTGAGGCGTTTCAATCCAGTTTGAAGGTTGCAAAAGCTTCTTTGGAGGGTTTAGAACGTGTCTGGATACTTGCACTACATCAGCACCCCCAGATTTGCCTCCAATAAGACAAAGTAAGTCGCTTCGAATTCTGTTTCGATTGGCATAATATAAGCATGTTCATGTTATGTTGATTGTATATTTGGCTTCTCCTAATTTCTGTGGTTGATTCTGGTTTGGTTTGATTGAGTTTTGTGCGTTCTAGCGTGATCGGCCATTGGAGGCCGATTCAAGCTTTTAGGGCTAAATTTAGGGGTTTCTCATAGGTTTGAAATTGGGCTAGGAGCATAGCATGGTTAGATTCGTATGATGGAAAGGGAGGGATTCAAGGGGTCGCGAAATATTTTTTTGCAGGGGTGTGTTAATCGCTATTTTCCAGGTATGGGTTTGCTACGAAAAATCCCAAGCATATTCGTAGCTAATCTGCATTGTGTTTACAGGTCTCCTTGGGGAAGACGATGATGTGTCCCCCCATCACTGGTTCATTTGAATTTCGCGCGTTAAATCCTTTTGTTGTATTGCTTTTTATATAATTAGATAGCAGTGAATCTTAAACACGTGCGTTGCGTGGTTGGGGTGGTAACGAGCAGTTTGTGTGAGCATGGGGGTGGGGGTTCGAATCCTTGCTCCCACATATTATTTTTCTGAATTTTCATTCTTGATCCTGTGGGTCTGCATGCTTACAGTTCACCATGTGCCCTCAGATCTAAACCCTCCATTCACCACTAGCTTAGTTCCCACGGCCAGGATCTGGTGGCCTATGCCATGTAACTTCTGTCCAGCCATACTGAATTATAGTCCCCAATAAACTAGATAATTTTTATTATTTATTTGTTTTAATTAAAATACCTTTTAATATATATTAATTGTATAATAATTTTTTTTTTTAAAAAAAAAATAAATTATTATATGATATTTATATTAAAAATGTCAATTTGTTGTTCGTGCCGATTAAATCGATTAATCGCTATGGTCAACAATGATTTTAATTAAAGTTTTATTTAATTAAAATACAAATCAAATTATATTCGATTAAATGGTTGCAATTATCTTATTGATTGTGATGATTAATCTTTCCTTGCTCTAAATTTAATTTGTTATTATTTGTAATCGTATTAATCGGTTATGAGGGGTAACAATACAAAACAAAATTCACAAAAATAATAAAATACAATAATCCGTTATTAGTGATAATCGAATCAATTGATTTGAATTGGTAATGGTACAAAGCCCCTAATCTTTTGACTATGGTGATCAAACCTATTGATCATCGCGGTTAATTGTGCCAAATCAGGGTTGTACGCCCAGAACATCTAAAACAACTTCAAAACACTTTTCAAACATCTTTCAAACTTCAAGTTCAAAATACAGATTTTTATCTACGATAGGCTATTCAAAGCCTTCAAACCTTCAAATCAAATTTCAAACCTTAAGGGCGTACAACCCGTCTCCCGAACTACGTTGACTCTGATTCTCCATAAGGAGATACGTAGGCACTTGGCAACAAGGCGAGTCCCCCTCTTCCAAACTCTAATCATGTTCAATATAATTAGCCTTTTAACCCTATTAACTGTCTGTCACTTTTCTTTATGTCTAGCCATAAACCTTTACCTTAGATTCAAAGCCATAGGAAAGGGTTGAGGGTGCCTAACACCTTCCCTCGACCTGAATGTAGTATCTTACCCCGATCTCTCAACCACGTAAGGTTTCCTATTCGCCTTGGTAGAATAGGTGGCGACTCTAAATATTAATTTTTAGGGCAGGTTGCTACAACTGGCGACTCTGCTGGGGACAACACTATTAGGTTAATTATTATGCTCCTAAGGCTTGAGTGGGTTTAGGTTTGTGGTTTGTGGTTTGTGGTTTAGGGTTTGTGGCGCATTTTAGGGTTGGCAAATTTTCCACATTTAGGGTTTGGGGGAGGTTTATCTTTTAATAACATTAAATTATTTATTTGTTTATTTGTTTTATGTTTTCATCTGCCTGAAAATATTTGCCTTTATTATTATATATTTGCTCTATTTTTATGTCGGTTAAACCTTAAGTGTGGGGGTTAACTTTGAGACCAAAAGGGGACATGAATCGCCTTACGAGTCTCACTGATAACTCCAATCGGAGTGGGTTAGGTATTTGGAAAGGTCCGAAACGAAGCTTGACTTTGAGGAGGGCTGGACTGGATACTTAGCTGATCTCTCCGGGAACCTACCCCAAAAATTCGAACCTCATGGATAAAATGAGTTGTTCCAAAATCCGAAGAGACGAAAAATCCCGGAGGCTACGAACGACCCCATGAGACCTTCTAGAACCCCCTATAATAAGGTTGGCTCCCAAGAGCCGCTACGTCGAACCTATGAACCTGGATTTCTTGAAATATTATGATCTGATTTGCATTTTTGTCTTGTTTAAGTTGTTTTTTGCTTTGTTTGGTTTGTTGCTATATCTTTGTGTTTTCATGCATCATACATCATGGGCATTCTTGCATCATATTTTATTCAAAAAAAAAAGGAAGAAAAAAGGATATCATACATATCATGCATGGCATACACATCATCTTCATGGCATTAAGAGAAGATTTCTCTTCTATCTCCAGAGCAAGGAACCATTGGGAAGGATAACCTAACATCCCGACCATATTATCCAACAAGATTTCAGCAGAAGAGATCAATGGATCAGCAAAAGCAACAGGGTGGCAAACGCCCCTGGAGGGCCAAGCCAAAACGATCATTCACCCCATTGCACATGCCGCTGTCTCAAGCTCTGCAACGTCTGCTCAGTCAGAACTTGATAACTCTGCTGCCTCCATACTCAGCTCCAGCTAACCCCGCTCCCGGGTACAAGCATCATGCTAGGTGCGCTTATCATTCAGATAGTCCTGGTCATGATATAGAGGATTGTGGTCCATTGAAGCACAAGATACAAGATCTAATTGACGGAGGACTCATTGAGTTCGAAGATCCTAGCAAGTCTAACACCATAGGTGGCTAGAAGGAGGATTTTTCGCAATTTCTTTCCGTTTGTTTAAACATTAGTCTTATGACATATGCTATGTACTTTACAACAATCATTAATGCATTGCTTACGTTTGTCTTGATTCATTCCTAGTGTTCTCACTATATTCAAAACTGTGTTTTTACTTGGTTTTCTCATTTGTGATATTCAACTCTCGTTAAGAGTCATACACCTTTTGAGGGAGAATGACGAAAACGATACCACAACTTCATACACTACGCTTTCGAACAGACCGTGTTGACGATGTACAGGCATTGTTTCAATTCCTAAATAACGGAGATATAAGGATGTTAATCCCTTGTCAACCCCTTTGAGCCTAAAGAAGTAGGAGTTTTCCTTCGTATAAAATAAAACCCTTAATATATAACCTGGGGTAGGGTAGCTGCTCAGTTAACTTAATTATTCCAAGTTGTTCCTTTGAACATAATCACCGATGGTTCCCCATCATCATTAAGTCCGGCAGTCAATGTCCGCAAAGAAAAAGAAAGCAATGCAAGGGCCTGCTAAGTCAAAACCTATTAAGGAGACTTAGGCAAAATCGGGGCATCCCGCTGACTGTAGTTTTAAAACAAACAGTTCAGAAAAAGTTAGGGATAACAAAGTCGAAAAAGGTTACTATTTACCTTCGACAAAAGGGAAATATTACAAAAAAAGATAATGACTGCCGTTGCAGATAAACCTTTGGTTTTTGAACCATCATAAATGCCAATGTCATAATTCCCCAAATTCTTTTGGAGACTAAATGCATAGTTAGCTGAGCATAGGACTGGAGAACATCACGAAGATTGGGATGGGTACAAATAAACTTTGAGCCACTATCCTTTGTTTCTTAAAACCGTGAACCAGGCCACGTTACAACCCTTAAAAGTCCTAACTGAAGCATGGTTAGTTCGAAAGCATGCTGTTACCAAAGGTATCCCGACTCCTTAAGGTCTACTATAACTCTTGAGTTGATATCACTTTCTTACAAAAAAAAACTTTGTTTTGCTCAAAAAAATTGTTTTTAAACTTTCAAGACAGACATATGCATTCGCATTTTATGAATTTCTTTACAAAGTACACTTGTCTATGTAGATTCAGATGTTTAAACATCAGGGAGAAGTTGCATGGGGCATGGCTAATGGCTAAAAAATCCTACTGACTGACGAAGTAGCTTTAAAAACTCGTCAAAAGAAGAAGCATCCCTTACGCATGACTGGGGTGGCTAATGCGTACACATGGCATAACTCGTCAGTATACCATTTACATGGGGCAAATCTAATCAAGATCCATAGGATCTCTCGAAGACGCTGAATAGCCCATGGGGCAAGCCCATTACCTGGGGGCACGTTGCAAAGATCACTCAGTATCAGATGGTGTCAATGCCAGTCTCAAATCCTTTCCAGGAACCTTTATAGGATATTTCTCATTCTATCCATGCAGTCTTCTTTAAGACATGTTCAAACACTCCTTACCCTTGTCAGGAACCTTTTTCAGACCGTCTTTTAAAGACCCACCTTCTTATCCTTTCTATTTTCAAACCCTTTTCAGACAGTCTTCTCTAAGACATATTCCTTTCCAAGAACCTTTTCTAGGTAGTCTTCTGTAAGACATCCCTTAACTTTTTCCAGTTAGTCTTTTAAGACATATTCAAACTTCTCTTACGCTTTCAAGAACCTTGTCAAACTTTGTTTAAAGTACAGAGTCTTCTCTAAGACAGTTCACCATCCTCTCTAGGGTGATCTTCTTCAAGATGTCTTTTCCTAAGTTTTGTTTAAAACCCCACATTCCTTAAAGTAGTCTTTATCCTCTATAGGAATATTTTTGACCCTCTGCACAAACACATCCCTTTGAGCCTTGTTTAAAGTGCAATCTTGTTTAAGATAATTTCCCATTCTTTCCAAGGACCTCTTCAGGTAGTCTTATAGAAGACATCATCTCATTCTGAGTACTCAGCAAATCACTGTCCGTCAGGACGCGACCGAAACGCATGACTCACTCTGAAAGCATTCGCTTCACATTCAGATCAATGCATACAATCAAGGATCCTATTGACTAGGGGCATATCTTTCAAGAATTCAAACACTGGGGCAATGCATATCAGGCAAGACATGGTGAAACTCGGGTTCCCTCTAAAGGTCCCTCCTTCAGATTAAGGGGGGCACGTCTCTCAAAATTTCTGATAATCGGGGAGTCACACTAGTATCATACAAGGAGCATTGTTGCATAATTGATCTTCCCACGCTTGTACTATTTACATCCCGCAGTGGGGGATAGGCATACATGCATAATTCTCATTTATTTTGAGAATCTCATTACATGACACATGAATCATGACATTGCATGCAACTAACGCTGCCTTTTCAGGTCACTTCATAATCAAAAGGATGTTATCATCCAATTATAGTGCAAATACGATCGTATCAACGATTCAATCTTAATAGATACGATTCCAATACCTCACTCCAAGTCTTTCTTCAAAGACAATCCAGAAGCAATCAAAGAATTCCTTACCTCTCCAGGTAGTCTTGTCCAAGACAATCATATCAACCTTTCCAAGCAGTCTTGTCTGAGACCCTTCGTGTCCTTTATAGGAACATTTTCTAGTTAGTTTTGTTTAAAACGTTACATGTCCTTTACAGGAACCTTTATAGGTAGTTTTGTTCAAAACATGCCATATCCTTTATAGGAACCTTTATAGGTAGTTTTGTTTAAAACATATTGCTCCCTTTATAGGACTCTTTCTAGATAGTTTTGTTTAAAACATTTCATATCCTTTATAGGAATCTTTTTAGATAGTTTTGTTTAAAACATTTCATATCCTTTATAGGAATCTTTTTAGATAGTTTTGTTTAAAACGTTTCATATCCTTTATAGGAACCTTTCGAGGTAGTTTTGTTTAAAACGTTTCATATCCTCTATAGGAACCTTTTCGAGGTAGTTTTGTTTAAAACGTTCCATATCCTTTATAGGAATCTTTTTAGATAAGTTTTGTTTAAAACGTTTCATGTCCTTTGTAGGAACCTTTCTAGGAAGTTTTGTTTAAAACATATCGTTCTCTTTATAGGAACCTCTCTAGGTAATCTTGTTTAAGATATCTCGTATCCTATCTAAGAGCCTTTCCAGGTGAGTCCTGTTTAAGACGTTTCATATCGTTTTAGGAGCCTTTCTAGGTGAGTCTTATTTAAGACATATCATGCCTTTATAGGTAGCCTTCTTAAAATGCTTATCCAATCTTTTCTAAGACACACTTAGTTCTTTTAAAAAACTCCTCAGTTAGTCTTCTCCAAGACATTCTTCCTAAGCATTATTCAAAACCTAAGCCTCTTCGCATCAATCTGCGATACATCCTATTCAGGAACCTCTTCAAGTAGTCTTATGTAAGAGATTACTCCGTATCTTCAGACACAATTAATATAATCCTGGTATGGAGAGCATATGCTCTGGACAAGCATCTTGTCAAACAAATGGGTGGCATCTATAAGCCCATCTCCTGCGGAACTCCTTCCCTACGCAAGCAAATTTCAGGGCATTTCAGTGTCCAATCATCTTCTACCTCTTCAGGTTCAAGAAGATTGAACAGGGGCAGCTGTCATACCCCAAAATTTGCCCTCCCATATTCCATTCACAATAATGCAAAGCTCAAGGTTCAGTCCCAAAGATCACTCACTCCAAAGTCCAGATGATCCATAATCAACTGGTTTGACCTAAAAAATCAACCATCACCAGAGTATAGTCAAAGCTTCCCAATTTTGGTCAACATCTAGTATGTGAAGTACAACCATCATTTGATCAAAGATTGATCATGATTCCATTAATAGAAACTCAGAGATGAACAAATACACAAAGGTTCAAATTAGGGTTTCTTAGGAGAAAGTCAACCCAACTTTGACTGGGCATAACTTTCACATGGAACATCAAAAATGCCCCACTCAAAGCCTATCGTTAAGGAAATTGAATTCTCTACAACTTTGTGTCTCACAAGCCAAGGCTAGAACTGCTTCATTTAAGAGATACAAAGCAAAAGATTACAGGTCATTTTCAGGCATCCTTCAAAAACAGTTTTTTCCCAAAGAGGATATGATCAAGATAAAAGCTTCAAATGAGAAATATGTTCCAAAGTGGCTTGTAGAGGACCTCTTAAGGTTTCTAAAAAGTATTAGAACTCCCTCATAGCTTAAAAAATGAAGGAGATATGCTTGATCAAAGTCAGGTGATTTTTGGAGGCAAAATGTGAAAAAGGAGGGTTCAAATTAAGGAATTTTGCAAATGGGCCTATGGTTTTCTTATGCAAACTTGGTCCACAAGTTATTAATATGCCCAAAATAAGATGCCATGAAATTAAACATATTATTTGAATTTTTAAAATATTTATTTCATTAAAAATTGATTTATTGATTTAAATAAATGAGAAAATCAAATATTTTGCTAGAAAATATATTTTGTTGATTTCAAATCAATGTTAATGACAAAATATATTATCAATTTCGTGGTAATTGGATTAAGGAAGAAAAAATCAATTTTTGGGCCAAGAATAGTAGCTTGAGATTCAAGAAACAAAATCAAATTTTCAAACATGGAAAGATTTGATTCAAAGACCTTGGGCATGATTTCTTAACCTAATTTTGCCCTCCTATAAGTACTAAACACGAGCCATCAAATTAGGGGACGGAAATCTTGACATAAGAGAGCTTAGAAGAACGTGATTTTTCTTCAAGAAAGTTGAAATCGGTTTCATAGAATTGAGGCGTTTCAATCCAGTTTGAAGGTTGCAAAAGCTTCTTTGGAGGGTTTAGAACGTGTCTGGATACTTGCACTACATCAGCACCCCCAGATTTGCCTCCAATAAGTCAAAGTAAGTCGCTTCGAATTCTGTTTCGATTGGCATAATATAAGCATGTTCATGTTATGTTGATTGTATATTTGGCTTCTCCTAATTGCTGTGGTTGATTCTGGTTTGGTTTGATTGAGTTTTGTGCGTTCTAGCGTGATCGGCCATTGGAGGTCGATTCAAGCTTTTAGGGCTAAATTTAGGGGTTTCTCATAGGGTTGAAATTGGGCTAGGAGCATAGCATGGTTAGATTCGTATGATGGAAAGGGAGGGATTCAAGGGGTCGCGAAATATTTTTTTGCAGGGGTGTGTTAATCGCTATTTTCCAGGTATGGGTTTGCTACGAAAAATCCCAAGCAGATTCGTAGCTAATCTGCATTGTGTTTACAGGTCTCCTTGGGGAAGACGATGATGTGTCCCCCCATCACTGGTTCATTTGAATTTCGCGCGTTAAATACTTTTGTTTTATCGCTTTTTATATAATTAGATAGCAGTGAATCTTAAACACGCGCGTTGCGTGGTTGGGGTGGTAACGAGCAGTTTGTGTGAGCATGGGGGTGGGGGTTCGAATCCTTGCTCCCACATATTATTTTTCTGAATTTTCATTCTTGATCCTGTGGGTCTGCATGCTTACAGTTCACCATGTGCCCTCAGATCTAAACCCTCCATTCACCACTAGCTTAGTTCCCACGGCCAGGATCTGGTGGCCTATGCCATGTAACTTCTGTCCAGCCATACTGAATTATAGTCCCCAATAAACTAGATAATTTTTATTATTTATTTGTTTTAATTAAAATACCTTTTAATATATATTAATTGTATAATAATTTTTTTTAAAAAAAAAATTAAATTATTATATGATATTTATATTAAAAATGTCAATTTGTTGTTCGTGCCGATTAAATCGATTAATCGCTATGGTCAACAATGATTTTAATTAAAGTTCTATTTAATTAAAATACAAATCAAATTATATTCGATTAAATGGTTGCAATTATCTTATTGATTGTGATGATTAATCTTTCCTTGCTCTAAATTTAATTTGTTATTATTTGTAATCGTATTAATCGGTTATGAGGGGTAACAATACAAAACAAAATTCACAAAAATAATAAAATACAATAATCCGTTATTAGTGATAATCGAATCAATCGATTTGAATTGGTAATGGTACAAAACCCCTAATCTTTTGACTATGGTGATCAAACTTATTGATCATCGCGGTTAATTGTGCCAAATCAGGGTTGTACGCCCAGAACATCTAAAACAACTTCAAAACACTTTTCAAACATCTTTCAAACTTCAAGTTCAAAATACAAATTTTTATCTACGATAGGCTATTCAAAGCCTTCAAACCTTCAAATCAAATTTCAAACCTTAAGGGCGTACAACCCGTCTCCCGAACTACGTTGACTCTGATTCTCCATAAGGAGATACGTAGGCACTTGGCAACAAGGCGAGTCCCCCTCTTCCAAACTCTAATCATGTTCAATATAATTAGCCTTTTAACCCTATTAACTGTCTGTCACTTTTCTTTATGTCTAGCCATAAACCTTTACCTTAGATTCAAAGCCATAGGAAAGGGTTGAGGGTGCCTAACACCTTCCCTCGACCTGAATGTAGTATCTTACCCCGATCTCTCAACCACGTAAGGTTTCCTATTCGCCTTGGTAGAATAGGTGGCGACTCTAAATATTAATTTTTAGGGCAGGTTGCTACAGTATCGTGTTATATGAGTTTCACCATGACTAGGGTTTCGGACTCAAATTTAGGGCTTTTTGTTTAAGCCAAAATCAGGAAAAACTAGGGCCATGGTGATGATCGTAAGAACTGGACGATCACAATGGTATAGGTGCGCCATATTTTTGCTTCGCTTTGGTCGCATTCGTTATTTTTCGCAGGTGTAGAAAGTGTGTTCTATTACAGCGCATCCACAAAAGCGGTGTAAAAAGGCATTTGCAGGTTTTTGATGAAGAAGATGACTTCGTGTCATCTTGTGATTGGCTGATTCAAACAAAAAAGGGTGCGCGTCCCACTTTGGCAAACAGACGGATCAGGTGTGTGTCCACCCACGCGAGCGTGATGCATCTCATATCTCTGCGCCGTCTGATCTCCTCTTCCCTGGATCCTACGCTCCTGAAGCTGCAAGTCCACCATGATCCCCACACGCTTGCTACACTGGATCAAAAGTTAAGATTTTTAGAATTTTTCTATTTTTAATTACATAGCCTCTTGTATTTTGTTTTAATATATATATATATATATATATATATATATATATATATATATATATATATATATATATATATATATATATATATATATATATATATTGTTTTTCTTCAAATAAATTTGTTTCATATATATATAAACTATATAAAAACATTGTAAAAAAATTTTAATACTTATTATTTATTTATTTTATATAATATTTAATATATATTATTTATAAAATATATTTAAATTGATTTAATTATTAAAAACCTCTAAAAATTCATATTTATTTTATTTAAATTTCAAAAAATTCAAAAAATTATTTTTACACTCGATTTTATTTTCTTATCCCGATTTAATTAATTAGGTCGCGAGACCAATAATTAATTAAATTGTTCGTACTTTCTTATTCAATTCGTACCCTAATCAGGGTTTACGAAGATCATTCCCTACACTGAATATTTCTTTTTCTGTGCCTTTTCAGGGTTGACTCTTCAAATACGCTCCGACTACGCGCCACGTCAAATACGAAGCTAAGTATTCAATTAAATTTCAAAGTCTATTTGGTTTCCTTTTATTTTTAGGGTTTACCCTTTAAACCTCTTTTGAACTGTGCGTACATTCACCTACTGTTCTGCCTTTACCTTGCCATTTTTCAGAGTTAACCCCGAGGCTTCCTCCGACCGCCAACCATGTCAGATCAAATTCAAAGCTAAGTGCCTATTTATTTATTTATTTATTTATTTATTCTTAATTTCTTTATCTTTTTATTTTTTTTAGGGTTAACTTTGTTTGCCTCTGAACCAATAATGCACTCACCCTATTTTTGTTTGATTATTTTTCCCACCTTTTCAGGGTTTGTCAAATTGCCAAAGCTACGAATATCGGTAACCCTAAACCCTGATCTCAATTATTACTTGTTTCAAACCTATTTGCTTTATTTTATCCGGCTGGTTTCAATTCCCCTCTCCTCCGCTAGTTGCAATTTCCCTTTCCCCGTTATCACTGTTAATATTAATTGTTGTGGTTAGTAATTTCCCTTTCCCTTATCCTCATCTTTTTCATTTCCTGTGGATCGTAGGTCCGTTGACCTTATCCTCATCTTTTTCATTTCTTGTGGATCGTAGGTCCGTTGACCTTATCCTCATCTTTTTCATTTCTTGTGGATCGTAGGTCCGTTGACCTTATCCTCATCTTTTTCAATTCTTGTGGGTCGTAGGTCCGTTGACCTTACCCTAGTTTCGAGTCACGGATCGTAGGTCCTACCTTTCCATCAAACCCGTATTTTCCAACCAC
Organism: Vicia villosa; assembly: GCF_029867415.1. Classification (NCBI taxonomy): domain Eukaryota; kingdom Viridiplantae; phylum Streptophyta; class Magnoliopsida; order Fabales; family Fabaceae; genus Vicia; species Vicia villosa. The sequence goes on along the minus strand of NC_081182.1, from coordinate 218,937,689 downwards.
AGTTTCATACAACAATCATTTCCATTGAGAACCTTGTATTGGCACCTTGGCTACGTTACAAGCTATCACCACCCAATCATTGCTTACCATAAACTTTTCCACCAGAAAAAACAAAAATTTCTCTTTCCCCAGCAGATATCAAAACAAAAATAAGGATAACACTTACACTATCTTCTCTTCAGGACAAATTTCTGGTACTTGGATATTTAATCTTCTTCTACCTCGAATGTTCGAAAGGCTAGCGCCAATCTCACCTTCAGGTTTAAGACGATTAAATAGGGGCAGCTGTCATACCCCAAATTTGTCCTACCCCTTTTAATGTTATCTGGCTTAGACTTTGCATTCATGTACATACCTTCCATTAGGTCATCTATCATCATGCATCATTAATCAATAATTTGGAACATGGGATCAGAGGTCTTCCAGTGAATTAGGGTTTCATTGGTTTGAGGCCCCACTTCAGATAAACTTGCTTCAACTGGTTCTTCTGTGTGCACTAGATTATGGAATCATTGTTTCAGTTCATGGATATTGTGGGTTTCCTCTTCATCTCCCTATTTTCGTGGTGATTCAAAGGATACTGCTCATTAGTGGAACTACAAGTCATTGACATTGGGGTTCATGCAAGGGTTTGGACATGTATAGTGTAATTGGGATTTTGTGCAAGAATTAGGTGAAACACGGTGGAACCTGTGAATCATTTCAAGGTTAGAGAGTATATGGCAAGATTTAGACTCTTGGGTCAAAGTCAAACAAAGAAGGTTCTCTACCGTGATCACTTGATATACAAGAAGCAAAATAGTCAAAATGGAGTCTCTAGGACCATGGAATCTTTGAATTAAAGAGAAAAACAAAACAAGAAGGCAAGCTTCATCCAACTTCACCCAAAGTTCAATTATAAGTCAAACTCAAACTCATTACACGACACTTCATATCAAAAATCCAAATCCATTACAAAATTTACTACCAAACATGGAGATATGTTACAAAAAATAAAATTACAAAAATTGGCAGTTGACTTTGGTCAACTATTGACCATTAACCATTGACCTTTGAGCTTGACTGTTTACTTCTTGAACCCAATTGCCTTTCTTCTCTGGATCTTTATCTTCACCATGCTTTTTCTCATATGCAAATAAATGGAGGCATCTACTTTGGAGATTTTGTTTCCAAGACCACTTGGCCAAAGCCTACGGTGGAAACTAAGCCATGGACCTGCAGGATCAGAAAAGAAACAGTACATAAACATTCAGCATATCAAAGGACGTACCATACATTCACTATCAAAATACAATGAAAAATAAACATAGCATACACTCAAGATCAATGCAATGCACAACAAAAAATAGAGAAGTCATTGCAGGTTCAGCTTCTAATGCATGTTCAAACTCCATGTGGATTTAATTCATGCCATGAATCAACCCCAGCTCACACTAATTGCCATAACAGAATTCAGACCTTCATCAACAGTTTCAGTTTTTTGACTGTAACTTCCATAACCAACTTCAATTTCAGTCCCGTCCACCAACAGCCAAAATCAGCCCTGCATCATACATTCATCAAGTCTTGCAAAGACACTATAAAAGTCCTATTAACCACATACAGCCATACATTCACAACCAAACATATGCATACCATACATCCATCAAGAACCATACGTGAAATCCAATCCACCCTGCATTAAAAGACCGAGTAAACCGGTTCAGAAAAAGATTACAACTCTCTGCATTCAACGATATACCAGTCCTGCAAAAGTAGTTCTAAATGTTCAAACCTTCAACAGTTTCCAGCACTAACATTCAACTAACAGAAAATCAAAACAGAACTCCAACCTCCTAACAGAATCCAACTGTCCAGACAGAAAATTAACTAACTCCATATAACTGTCAACTAACCACCTAACTAACTGAAACAGATTTCATAACTAACTTCTCCTCCCTAAAAACAAACTCAATCCTCACCTTTAATCTCCTAACTGTCTCACTGATCCGACGGCTCACAATCTTCACCCTCAACCGAATTCACTCTTCCAAACTCTATATAACAGAACCTCATCACTCTCATTGCTCTCTCCACCATTGTTCACGCCATTCTTCACTCTCCTCCACCATTCTCATTCATCTCCATCATCATCTTCTTCTCTCATCATCTTCTACACGCTCATTCTTCACAGTTCAACCACTTCATCACCATTCTCCATCTTCACTCACCACCGCCATAACCACCTCCTTCATCCCTCTCTCGCTCTGAATCCTCTCTTCTCCCTCAATTCTCTCAATTCATCTTCCTCACCCTCACTCTAAAGCTCACCACCAAGGTTGCTCAGAGCCTGCCTCCAGCTCTGAGCCAGCCTGAGCTCGGCCACCAACCTCCACCGTTACTCTCTCAATTTGCTCGCATACGCACGAAGCTCACAACAGCTCATGCCGCAACAATACGCACCACACAGAAATTGCACACGGAAACGAAGAATTGGAAGAAGAAGAAGAAAATTGACAAAAGAAGGAGAAGATACGAGAAATACGGAATCAGAAATTACCCGAAAAAGCTTCATCTTCCTCCGGTTACTTCGTATTCAAGAGCGTCAGAATCTCCCATCCGGATTTATGTTCTTCCGCCATCGATCTTCAATCAGGTTCCCTTCACACTTGTCTTCATTCAATCACGTATGCAATCCTTGTTCTTTCTGAATTTCAATTCCTCCGTTATAGCTCGAATTTGCGAATCTTAGACTTAGGGTTCGACTTCCCCTCTTCTCCGATTCGGACATATGAAGTTTCTTCCTAAGAAATCGGTGGAAGATTTAGGTTCGGGGCGTGATTTTAGGTCGAGTCTATGTGTAAATGTGGTCGATTGAGAGGGCAGAGGTGGTGGCTCACGGAGGGGGAGGCATCGCCGCCGTCTTCGTTCATGAGGAAGGGAAGATGAGTCTGAGTAATGAAAGTTTAATCGTCACATAACAAACCAAAACGCACCGTTTTCATTCATTTTAATTTTGTTTTTATTTTTATTTTCTTTTTGTATTATGTGTTGGCAATAATAGGCAAAATCTGATAATAAAAAAATGGATCATAAAATTTGAAGAGAATAATTCTCATTGGGCCATATGGACTCGCTACATGCACCTCCTTGAGGGCCCAGTACCACCATTTTGTGCTGTAGTTTGGAGCTGAACAAAAATGCCACCCTGGGCCTCAATCTCCTGGGCCCTGAGCGAACTACTGAGCATATACCTGAATTCCACTCGCACCCCCTGACTCAAGCTAATTCACATTAGATTTAGGTTCTTTTTCACATAGTTTTCCCATTATTTTTTAGGTTATAAAATCAATAAAACTTGTTAGATTTTTAGGCCACTTTTAGGATTAATTTTAGACATAAAAAGCTCATAAAAATAGTAGATTTTTAGGTAATTTCGACATTTAAATTCCTTCATTAAAAACTCATAAAAAAATAGTAGTTTTAGTTTAATTTTGCACTAATGCTTGAATTGTTTTTGTGCTATGTTCATGTTATTTTTGTATAATTCTTGTGTGATTTTTGCCACTTGTTTTTGGCCATATTTTGGCCTACCTTGTTAATACCATTAGTATGTTAGCATTAGAATTAGACTTAGGGTAGCAATTAGGCTTAGAGCTTAGGCTAGTTTCTTTTCTTTTACAACATAAAACATCTAAAAATATTCAAAATAAAATCCCCATTAAAAAACACCAAGAAAACACTTAAAACACTAATAATCAAAGTGAAAATTCTTAAAAAGGGAATGGAAGCTTGAACGTCCCTTGCTTAAGGGAATGTTCGAGTGCTTGGATATCCCTTGCTTAAGGGTCCCATTCAGGCGTAAGTTCCCAACTTCTAAAAGACACAAACCAAAGAGTAACTCGAGTTTCCCTTGCTTAAGGGATTTCCTCGAAACACTCAAACTCTCTCTCTCCTCTTTCTCTTAAGGGCATTGTTATCTCCGCTCTATTGCATCCTAGGTCGATCCCTTATGCAAGAGCGCGAGCGTTAACTCCGCCCAACTAAAAAACACAAAAACAAACAGAAAATCTTGAGCCGAACTACGACGCTCTGATTCCTGAAAAGGATACGTAGGCATCAAGTCGCGGGGCTTGAACGAGCACACTTGTAAATATTTCCTTCTTTTCCCCGTATTTCTTTTGCATTCATTCACATGTAGACATAGACATAGTACACACCCTTTAGATAGAAACAAACATAGGTGGATACCATCGAGTACGATGGGCGCGAGGGGTGCTAATACCTTCCCCTTGCGTAACCCCCGTACCTAGATTCTCTGGTCGCAAGACCCTGTTCTTATCCCTTGTTAGGTTTTCTGATATTCCTTTCCCTTATGGGATAAATATATTGGTGGCGACTCTGTTCATTTTTCGCGAGCGTGCGACATTGTTGCCTTGTGTTTTTTGCAGAATAGCCATGTCCCTCGAATACGAGGATACCTCAGCCATGCTGCCTCGATAAATACAAAGGTCATACGAACCTAATGATGCTGCCTTCGATACACTAATATGACCTCGACCCTCAGAATCTCCCATCCGGATTTATGTTCTTCCGCCATCGATCTTCAATCAGGTTCCCTTCACACTTGTCTTCATTCAATCACGTATGCAATCCTTGTTCTTTCTGAATTTCAATTCCTCCGTTAAAGCTCGAATTTGTGAATCTTAGACTTAGGGTTCGACTTCCCCTCTTCTCCGATTCGGACATATGAAGTTTCTTCCTAAGAAATCGGTGGAAGATTTAGGTTCGGGGCGTGATTTTAGGTCGAGTCTATGTGTAAATGTGGTCGATTGAGAGGGCGGAGGTGGTGGCTCACGGAGGGGGAGGCATCACCGCCGTCTTCGTTCATGAGGAAGGGAAGATGAGTCTGAGTAATGAAAGTTTAATCGTCACATAACAAACCAAAACGCACAGTTTTCATTCATTTTAATTTTGTTTTTATTTTTATTTTCTTTTTGTATTATGTGTTGGCAATAATAGGCAAAATCTGATAATAAAAAAATGGATCATAAAATTTGAAGAGAATAATTCTCATTGGGCCATATGGACTCGCTACATGCACCTCCCTGAGGGCCCAGTACCACCATTTTGTGTTGTAGTTTGGAGCTGAACAAAAATGCCACCCTGGGCCTCAATCTCCTGGGCCCTGAGCGAACGACTGAGCATACACCTGAATTCCACTCGCACCCCCTGACTCAAGCTAATTCACATTAGATTTAGGTTCTTTTTCACATAGTTTTCCCATTATTTTTTAGGTTATAAAATCAATAAAACTTGTTAGATTTTTAGGCCACTTTTAGGATTAATTTTAGACATAAAAAGCTCATAAAAATAGTAGATTTTTAGGTAATTTCGACATTTAAATTCCTTCATTAAAAACTCATAAAAAAATAGTAGTTTTAGTTTAATTTTGCACTAATGCTTGAATTGTTTTTGTGCTATGTTCATGTTATTTTTGTATAATTCTTGTGTGATTTTTGCCACTTGTTTTTGGCCATATTTTGGCCTACCTTGTTAATACCATTAGTATGTTAGCATTAGAATTAGACTTAGGATAACAATTACGCTTAGAGCTTAGGCTAGTTTCTTTTCTTTTACAACATAAAACATCTAAAAATATTCAAAATAAAATCCCCATTAAAAAACACCAAGAAAACACTTAAAACACTAATAATCAAAGTGAAAATTCTTAAAAAGGGAATGGAAGCTTGAACGTCCCTTGCTTAAGGGAATGTTCGAGTGCTTGGATCTCCCTTGCTTAAGGGTCCCATTCAGGCGTAAGTTCCTAACTTCTAAAAGACACAAACCAAAGAGTAACTCGAGTTTCCCTTGCTTAAGGGATTTCCTCGAAACACTCAAACACTCTCTCTCCTCTTTCTCTTAAGGGCATTGTTATCTCCGCTCTATTGCATCCTAGGTCGATCCCTTATGCAAGAGCGCGAGCGTTAACTCCGCCCAACTAAAAAACACAAAAACAAACAGAAAATCTTGAGCCGAACTACGGCGCTCTGATTCCTGAAAAGGATACGTAGGCATCAAGTCGCGGGGCTTGAACGAGCACACTTGTAAATATTTCCTTCTTTTCCCCGTATTTCTTTTGCATTCATTCACATGTAGACATAGACATAGTACACACCCTTTAGATAGAAACAAACATAGGTGGATACCATCGAGTACGATGGGCGCGAGGGGTGCTAATACCTTCCCCTTGCGTAACCGACTCCCGTACCTAGATTCTCTAGTCGCAAGACCCTGTTCTTATCCCTTGTTAGGTTTTGTGATATTCCTTTCCCTTATGGGATAAATATATTGGTGGTGACTCTGTTCATTTTTCGCGAGCGTGCGACATTGTTGCCTTGTGTTTTTTGCAGAATAGCCATGTCCCTCGAATACGAGGATACCTCAGCCATGCTGCCTCGATAAATACAAAGGTCATACGAACCTAATGATGCTGCCTTCGATACACTAATATGACCTCGACCCTCGGAAGTTGCCTACGAAAAAGGCTGAGGTAACTTCTGGTTGCCTACGAAAAGGCTATTCTGATCCTTCCCTTTAGACTACCTGCCTTCTCTATGGCATGGGACAGTTTTAAGGCGAACGATAACTCGACGACCCTTCAACCTCCAAATGAAAGACTTCCTGCCCTCTTATGGCAATGATAGACCCTTTCACCCTGAAAGGCTAAAAGAATCTCTTTTTCAAACTATAAGGTAATTGCCCCTAATTGCTTTGCCTTGCTCTAAACTTTTTTATATTCTTTCTCATAATCCTTCAAAATGGATACGCTCATTTACGAGCTAAAGTCCATATTCTTTTTCTTCTACATTTCTGAAAATAAAGAGCAACGCAGTTAAGAGCCCATGGAAAACCATGGATGCAAAGGGTGCCTTACACCTTCCCTTTGCATAAATTACCCCCCGAACTCAAAATCTTTTTAAAAGGTGTTTTCCTGTTCTTTTAGCCTTTCTAATATTTGGATAAAATAAAAGTCGGTGGCGACTCTTGCTATCCGCACATTTCGAATAAAGTCAGTTCACCGTATTACACCTTCGTTCAAATCTAAAAATGTTGTCTCTTCCTCTAGGCCGCTAGAACTTCTGCACATTGATCTTTTTGGCCTAGTCAAAACAGCGTCAATCAGAGGGAAGAAATATGGATTAGTCATCATAGACGACTATAGCAGATGGACGTGGGTAAAGTTCTTAAAATACCAGGATGAGTCACATTCTGTGTTCTTTGACTTCTGTACTCAGATTCAAAAAGAAATGCAAAATCAGAAAAGTCAGAAGTGATCATGGTGGTGAATTTGAGAACAGATTCTTTGAAATTTATTTCAAAGAAAATGGTATTGCCCATGATTTATCTTATTCTAGAACTCCATAGCAAAATGGAGTTGTAAAACGAAAGAATAGGACTCTACAAGAAATGGCCAGAACCATGATCAATGAGACTAATATGGCTAAGCATTTTTGGAAGAAGCAATTAACATATCATGTTATATTCAGAATAGAATTTCCATTAGACCTATTCTAAATAAGACTCCTTATGAATTGTGGAAGAACAGAAAGCCCAACATTTCATATTTCCATCCATTTGGATGTGTATAATATATTTTGAATACTAAAGATCATCTGAACAAGTTTGATTCTAAGGCTCAGAAGTGTTTCCTTTTTGGATATTCTGAACGCTCTAAAGGCTACAGAGTATACAATACTGAAACTCTGGTAGTTGAGGAATCAATCAATATCAGATTTGATGATAAGCTTAGTCTTGAAAAGCCAAAGCAGTTTGAGAATTTTGCAGAAATAGATATCTCTAACTCAGATCATGAACAACCCAAGAGTAAGGATGTATCAGAAGATCATGTTGCAGCGTCTTTAGAGAATCTCAAAATTTCTGAAGAGCCAACACTCAGAAGATCTTCTAGACTCAACTCTGCTCATCTAGAAGATGTCATAATTGGAAAGAAAGATGATCCCATCAGAACAAGAGCATTCCTTAAGAACAATGCAGAATGTCAATTTGGTTTAGTGTCTTTGATTGAGCCAACTTCTGTTGATCAAGCTCTGGAAGATGCTGATTGGATAAATGCCATGCAAGAAGAGTTAAATCAGTTTACAAGGAATGATGTTTGGGATCTGGTTCCAAGACCTAAAGGATTCAATATCATTGGAACGAAATGGGTCTTTAGAAACAAGCTGAGTGAGAAAGGTGATGTCATCAGAAACAAAGCCAGACTGGTTGCTCAAGGCTATAGTCAGCAAGAAGGCATTGACTATACAGAAACCTTTGCACCAGTGGCCAGGTTAGAATCTATTCATTTATTAATTTCTTTTGCCACTCAGAATAACATCACTCTGTATCAGATGGATGTTAAGAGTGCCTTTTATATGGTTATATAGATGAAGAAGTATATGTCCACCAACCTCCTGGTTTTGAAGACTCTAAGTCTCCAGAACATGTTTTTAAACTAAAGAAATCATTATATGGATTGAAGCAAGCTCCCAGAGCTTGGTATCAAAGATTAAGTTCTTTCCTTCTGGATAATGGTTTCACCAGAGGACAAGTAGACACAACTCTCTTCTGTAAAACCTTTAAAAAGGATATTTTAATTTGTCAAATTTATGTAGATGATATTATTTTTGGAACATCTAATGCTACACTTGGAAAGGAGTTTGCTAAGTCTATGCAGGCAGAATTTGAGATGAGCATGATGGGAGAACTCAAGTACTTCCTAGGCATTCAGATCAATCAAACTTCTAAAGGAACTTATGTTCATCAAACTAAGTATGTCAAAGAGCTTCTGAAGAAGTTTAATCTATCTGAAAGTAAAGAAGCAAAGATTTAATGCCTCATACGTGTGTATTAGGTAAGGATGAGGTAAGCAAGAAGGTAGATCATAAGATCTACAGAGGTATGATAGGATCTCTTCTCTATCTAACTGCTTCTAGACCTGATATTTTATTCAGCGTATGCTTGTGTGCTAGATTCCAATCAGGTCCTAGAGAATCTCAGTTAACTGATGTTAAGAGAATTCTTAGGTATCTGAAAGGTACTACTAATGTTGGTTTAGTCTACAGAAGATCTGAAGAATACAACTTAGTAGGATACTGTGATGCTGATTACGCTGGAGATAGAGTTGAAAGGAAAAGTACTTCTGGAAGCTGTCAATTTCTGGGAAGTAACCTGATCTCCTGGTACAGCAAGAAGCAAGCCACAATTGCACTATCTACTACATAAGCAGAATATGTTGCTGCTGCTCGATGTAGTACACAGATGCTCTGGATGAAAAGTCAGCTAGAAGACTATCAGATATATGAGAGTAACATTCCTATATTCTGTGATAATACTTCTGCTATTTGTTTATCTAAGAATCCTATTTTACATTCTAAAGCTAAACATATAGAGATTAAACATCACTTTATTAGGGACTATGTTCAGAAGGGTGTTCTTTCTTTAAACCTTATTGATACAGAACATCAGTGGGCTGATATCTTTACAAAACACCTTGCTGAAGATAGGTTTAAGTTTATTCTGAAGAACATCAGTATGGACTTATGCCCAAAATGAAGGTGTTGAGAAGATCTGATATATGGATTATATTGAAAATGTTTATTTATTTTCTTATCAGATGTTCTGTGTATGTATGATCATTTAGATACTATGATTATGTTATTGCTAACGTTTCATTTGTCTAAGTATGATACAGAACTTCTGTTAAAGCAAAACAGTTGTCACCAGCTATTCCAGATGATGACCACATGTTCATTATGAAGGGACAAGCATGCGTGCAGTTGATGAGACGCCTCCCTAGGTAACTATGCAAATCTTTTCAAATCTCACGCTATCTCCACTAACGTCTCTCAACATTAAATGTGACTGATTCCTTGCATTCTGTAACTGCTCACATTCAGAATTTCATTGCATTTTGTTTTCAAGTCCGTGTCAATATAAATCCATATCATATCCATTTTCTCTCTTTTCACGCATTCATCATCTCTCGTTATATGCATTTCTGTCTTCTCTTCTCTCTTTTCAAAAACCCTAAAAGTAAGAAAACCAGAAATCTCAAGCGTTCTTCAATGGCTTTTTCATCTAAGCAACAAGTTGGTTTGTCCTCTCAACAACAAGAACAAGTTCAATAGCAACAACAAAATGTTCCACAGAAGACCTGTCTGATTCCTATGGATGAATTAGAAGTTCTGGCTGAAATGATGGTCGATTTTGATAATCTCAAAGAACATGACATTCATTTCAAGGATAACATGTTATTTCAGGGTTGGGAAGCATTTTTCTCCCATTTATGTTGACCAGTTTACCCAGATTTGGTCAAATAATTTTGGGTTCATGCTTCAATCATGCCAAAAGCAATTCCTTCCTTCGTTCATGGTGAAGAAATCTCTATCACTGAAAATCTTATTAGAAGATTATTTGGTCTGGAAACTGTTGAAGGTGCTTCTGGAGCCATAATAGGAAGAACAAATTGGAATGTTGTTTATACAGAAATCTTCAAGTCTGGAAAATAGTCTACCATCATCAAGGAATTGAAGGATCCCTATAGAATCTGGGCTAATATCCTTCTGGGTTGCATCTACTACAGAAAGGAAACTGTGTCTCCTAACTATGTCAACAAGGACCAACAGTACATTCTGTATTGTATTGGTAAACAAGAGAAGGTGGATCTTCCTTTCATAATTTTTAACCACATGTGGAATCATGTGAGGGACTCTAGAGAACAATTCAGATTGAAGAATCCTATGTTCAAGAGGAACATCATTCCTTTTGGAAGGATAATTACAGATCATCTAGTCCAAACTGGATTAGTTGGTGATCTGGAAAAAGCTGGAGTGATTAAGGATCTATATGCAACGAGTGGATGCACTATGAATGTTCACACTCTGAAGAAGATGGGCTTAATAGAGACCATTGGTGCTCCTCCCAGAGTGGACCATGAGATTTTGACCAGAAAAGCTCCTGCTCTGGCGGATTTTGAACTGTTTTTCAAGAATGAACATCCTACCATTGTTGTAAGCTATCTAAAACTATGTAAAGAGGAAGGCTCTGCGTATGATCCCGTGTGGATAAGCAAGCAAGAGGCTCTCACTACAGCTGATATAGTACCAGAAACAGAGGATCAGAAAAAGAAAAAGAAAAGAAAGCTAGAACAACACGAAGAAAGGAAAGATAAGAAGGAAAAGAAAGAAGAGCAAAAAGAAGAAAATCAAGACAAGAAAGAAGAGAAGAAGGAAGAGAAGAAGAAGGAGAAGAAGAGGAAGACAGTTGGAGATGGACATTCCAAGCCTCAGAAGAAGAAAAAATCTTCAGGTATTTCTATCTCTGAGCCTGTTTCTGCTCCTGTTTTAATTTCGAAACATGTATTAACAGAAGCTCCACCAGAAAAATCACCAGAAAAAGCCCCAGAAAATCCTCCTCTAACCACAAAAATTTCCAACCCTCCATCTTCTGCTTCCCTCAAGTCTAAAGGCAAACAACCTATTCTTGAACCAACACCTCTCAACACCATCTTTCCAGAACAATCTCAACCTCAATCCACTCCTCAACCTTCTGACCCCCAACCTGCTATTGACATTCCAGTATTCTTCAACCTCCCCTCCCCAGAATCATCCTTTTCTGACTCATTCATTCGTCTCATGAACACCTTTAAATCCCAAAACACTACCTCTAAACCCATTGTCGTAGTCTTAGACTCTGACAATGAAGCTGAATCCTCCCTTTACCATCCTCTTCAAACACTTATTTTGTGCTTGATAGAGAACCTCAACCTTATGCTTTGTTCAACCCAGAAAAACCAATTTCCATCCTCAACCCAAAATCTCCAATCACCCCTCTCAGAACCAACCCTTCAAAACTTTCTGTTGATGTACGTTTTAAATCATTAAAATACAAGGTCAGAACAAGGTTAGAAGTTCTGAAGGTTGCTCATGACTCCAAGTTGGATCATGTAGCTACTGGAAAGCTTTGGAAAGCTTTCTCTGAAGAAGTTCAAGAAGAGTTTCTGGACCTCCAAAAGGACTTCCTTGCTGATGCTCCTGGTCTTGCTGGACTGGCTCTGGATTTTGGCAGTGGAAGGTATTATCATCCAATCACTGACTGGAGGCCTCTAGAAGAGAAGCCTTTCGTTGATGAAATGGAAGTGGATAACTCCTTGGCTCTGGTTGTCTCGACTCCTTCTCTCTCAGTTCTGACAGGAGATTTTCAGTTTCTGTTCAACTGGTTCAGAGAGAATCCTCTAGAAGAGTATCCTGACTTGGTTTATTCAGTCATTAAGTATCCAGCTGAAGAACAACAAGCTGAAGTTCAACATGATGAGGCTATTCCTGCTGTAGAGAAACCTGTTGCTATTAATCAGATGATTGCAGCTTCTAATGTTCCTGCTATTGAAGCAAATCCTATTGCTTCTTCTGCTGGCACCTCTACTTCTGTTCTCATGGAGACTCTGAAGGAACTCCAACAGAATCAAGCTACTGTGGTTAGTCGTCTGGACAAGCAAGATGACACCAACGCTGAATTCAGAACTTGGATGCAGAAGACTGAAGAATCTTCCAAGAAGCAAGCTGCAGACACCGCTGAGATTAAGAACCTTCTGGCAGCCTTAGCCTCTAAGCTTAGCCAGTCATAGTCTGCGTCTTGTGTCTTAGTTGTTTTTCTTGTTTCTTGCATCTGTTTGTTTACAGCTGCTTGTACTCTTTTCTGATTAATCAATGAAAATATCCTTTCTTTCTTCACTGTGTGTCTTTCATCTGAATCTTTTATACTTTTTGATGTTATGACAAAAAGGGGGAGAAGCGTGATAATTGAATTGATTTATAATATCAGTTGTCGGGCTTAAGTCTCAACATTCCTAACAAATATTGCAAGTTTTCTGTCTCTGATAGTTTTGCATGAATGTGATACTCTGGACAAGCTCAATATGGGGAGAAGGGAAAAAAGGGAGAAACGCATCTGAAGAAACATTTCTCAAAGAGTTGAAGCAATCAAGCTTAATGCTCTGATACATTCAAGCTCTAATACAAGCTATGTTCTGATATCTCTAAAACAAGAAGTTGCAAGATCAGAAAGAAGCTATTGAAGGATAGAAAAACACTTAGAAAGGGGGGTTTGAATAAGTGTGACTTAAAAAACTCTTAAGATAAAAATAATGAACACAATATTTTTATCCTGGTTCGTTGTTAACGAAACTACTCCAATCCACCCCCTTAGAGTGATTTACCTCACCTGAGGATTTAATCCACTAATCACACAAGATTACAATGGTTTTCCACTTACATACCCTCTAAGTCTTCTAGAGTATTCTGATCACAACCTGATCACTCTAGGAACACAATGCTAAGATACCCTCTAAGACTTTCTAGAGAATCCGATCACAACTTGATCTCCTCTAGTTCTTTACAAATGAATGTAAACAAATTCTTACAAGAGTTATACAATGCTTCTTAAAAGCTATAATCACAACTGTGATATTTCTCTTAAAGTTTAAGCTTAACCTCACTAAGATATTACAACAGTAATGAAGTGAGTTTGAAGATGAAGTTTGAGAGCTTTTGAATTTGACAGCGTTTCTGTATGTTTGCGCAAAGTGTTGTATTCAGCTACTCATCAGAACTTCTATTTATAGGCGTTTGAGAAGATGACCGTTGGGAGCATTTAATGCGTTGCGTGATCCGTACAGCATTGCATTTAATGTTTCACTCTTTGTCAACTACCTCGAGCCTTGCTTTTCCTGCTATTACTGACTTTGTCGTTAATAGCTTCTAACGTTCCTTTTGTCAGTCAGCGTAGCCTGCCATCTTGTACTTGCTTCTGATCTGATCTTTGTAGATACAACGTTTGAATATATCAGAGTCATAACAGCTTGGTGCACAGCATCTTCTTGTCTTCTGAACTTGAAGTTCTTCTAGCGTGATACCATGAGAACTTCAGTGCTTCTGCTTCTGATCTCAAGTTCTTCTGATGCTTCAATAGACCATTTTCTGGTTCTGCTTGACCATTTTCTGATGTCTTGCCAGAGCATGTTCTGATGTTGCATGCTGAACCTTCTGAGTCAGTGCTTCTAACGCTGATTTTGTGCATACTCTTTATATATTTCCTGAAATGGAAATTGCATAGGATTAGAGTACCACATTATCTCAAGCAAAATTCATATACATTGTTATCATCAAAACTGAGAATACTGATCAGAACAATTCTTGTTCTAACAATCTCCCCCTTTTTGATGATGACAAAAACATATATAATTGATATGAATTTACAATCAGAATATCAGATGGCTAAAGACATAGCATAAGCATATAAACATAGTGTGTGAATATGTCTCCCCCTGAGATTAACAATCTCCCCCTGAGATGAATAATCTCCCCCTAAAATAAATACTGGAAGAAATTTATAAATAAAGGACTTCCCTGAGTATTTTCCATTTCAGTTGAGACGTTCACATATGCCTAGAACTTCAGAACATTCAGAGCTTCAGTTTCTTGCTTCCATAGGACAGCTTCAGAGCTTTGAATTTTTTTTAATCATTGCATACTAGATTGTATCAGAACACTGTTGAATGTACCAGAGCATCATCAGAGCATCTCTACATCCTGAAATGTTTCAAAACAAACTAAATGACAAAAGTCAGAGCATGAATGAAACAGAACATAAGATATGTATCAGAGCATATAGTATGTATCAGAACACATAAAATGCATCAGAACATATAAGGGGTAAGAATGTGTTAGAGCATATTCTGCCACGAGAATATCAAACATTCTTCCTTCTTGCTTCTGATCTTGAAGCTTCACAACGCTAAGCTTGCTTCAAGTTCCATGAGCATGTTTCTATATAGAATTGCTTTTCCCCATGTCTTTGCTTCTCATGTTGAGCTTTTTAGAATGTCTTAAATCCTGCAAAAATCTCAAGGACATAGAACTTTCAAATTTTGTTAGAAATGTGGAGACTTACTCCTAGCAACTGATATAATTAATCAAATCAATTATCACATTTCTCCCCCTTTTTGTCATAACATAAAAAAACATAAAAGATTCAGATGAAAAACAAACAATATGAGAGAACAGAAGATTTCATTGATCATTAGAAGATATCAGAAGATACAAAAGCATATGCAAGAAAACAGATGCAAAAACAAGAGACAACTAAGACTCAAAAGACTAAGACTAGCCTAGTTTAGACATGATCTTGGCCAGAAGGTCGTGAATCCCAGAAGTGCTTTCCGTTTGCTTCTTCATGAAGGTCCTGAACTCATCATGAGTGTTTTCATGCCTATCCAAGCGAGACGCTAGAGAAGCTTGATTTTGTTGAAGAACCTCCAAAGTCTTCTCCAGACGAGAGGGTTCACCAGAAGAAGCTTCACTACCAGCATTCAGTGGGGTAGTGTAACACCCCAATTCTACCCACAGCATTTAGGCAAGAAAATATCAGAGTATTTAAAATTTCATACAACACAATTAGGATGTTACACTAAGTAACCAAACAAACACCTAGAAAATAAACGGACATCAACGATGCCAAAAGCATACACACCTGCCAATAACATGATACATAACACACGGAAGATATGAACATATATATATATATATATATATATATCTCACTCTCAAAGAGGAGTTTTCCAAAATAAAGTGTTTACAATACACATCAACACATTATCACATATACATGTTCAAAGAGTCATATATAAATAAATAACAACAGACTCCCGACTCCCCGGTGTTACGTATCAGAGCAACTGACAAGACCGACTGGAGAACTACCTCTTCCAAAAGACTCCCAAAGCGGCTAATCTGCAAGATGCCACTCAAGCATCAAATCAGCAGAAGGGTGAGAATATAATTCATAATGAAAGCATGACAATTATAGTAATGCCAACAAGTATCATCAAGAATCATACAACAAAGTAATCCACTCATTCAACCACAATCAATATATAAGTAATGTGACACATGAATGATAACATAAATTATAAAGACAGACAATGATGAATGAGACTCGACTGTGCATATGCATGTGGTACCAAATCCGGAGTAAAACTCCCCTTGTCATTATGACAAATACACCTTTGCCGAGCATTATGCTGGGACTTCTTTCCCTCAGGAAAATACACCTTTGTCGAGCATCAAGCTACGACTAAACGTCATCGAGCATTTAGCCCCCACTGATGACCTCTTGCCACTAGGGCAAATACACCTTTTTACCGAGCATTAAGCCCCCACTGGTAATGATTGCCAATACAGGCCACCTGCTAATAGCATTCCGCCATTAACGTAATGAAATGTTATGCTGTGCAAATATATGACTCTATTACACGACAACAACATCATCAACAATATAACACGGTCACATACCCACGTTACACCGTTTATATTCTATCCAAAAGGATACATCACCAATTAATAACATCGTTATCAATTACATCACACCATAATTACCACACAGGCATTAATAAGCACACAGCACACATTCACCGTTCAAACATACTGGCCACATCGGCATAGATGAACGTATAACACACTCATTCACATCAAATTATTATTGGCCATCGGCCCACAGCTTCATCAATACATCATCAACAAGTTGTAATAACAACAATTCAACAATGATAATACATCATTCTCATAACAACATTTACTTGCCATAAGGCCACACATCATGTTAATAACAAACAACCAAACATCGTCTCACATCAAGAACGAACATTCATTAATACATAACACATATGAACATGATCTCATGTTATCAACAACTAATCACATACCTCGTACCATTACGACAACATTCACACAACGCATTATCATGATTTATCATGCACTAGTTCACAAAACCATTTATACAAATCAACCAACCACTACTACATCCTACATCATTAACAATTACAACCAAGCCTATACTATCATATAGAACATCCAACTAGCTTCCTAACACTTCGAACGGCGTACGAAATGGAGCTACGGATCAAAAGTTACAAGGTTCCAAAGTTTGGATAATTAAATATACTACACAACTCATCACTTGATCCTAATAAAAATAATGGAATACTACATCCTATGAATCATTTAATTAGATAATAATATAGTTATTTGCCTTAGCTTTCCAACGCTTCGAACGGCGACAAAATCGGAGTTACGGTTCAAGAGTTACGAAGTTTCAAAGTTTTGGAAAAACAGAAAAAGCTGTCATCCGCTTCAGCTCCGCTCAGCGGACCTTCGCAGAGAATTTTCTGCAACAGAACCTCCGCTCAGCGGACCCACCTCCGCTCAGCGGACCTGCGTAAACCCAGAAAAAACCAGAACGCACCAGAACCATTCCAGCCCCCTTATACCCACCAAAACCACTCCAAAACATCATTACAACACCAATACAACACATACAAACCATAGAAACAACCTAACATCAAGCTTTTCACGGTTAATTCATCAATCTAACTCAAAACCTAACTTTTCATCCAAACTCAATCAAGCCATAGAAATGGAAAAGAAAGCATGATCAATCACCACAACACAACAAGGATATCATTTATTCATCATACAATCATTCTCAAACAAACTTAGATCAAACAAAGATCACACAAGAAAATTGTGGAAATTGGAACAAGAAGAACAAGAACAAGAACAAGAACAAGACTATAAGAATCATACATCCAAGATAAATTAGATTCACCCCCTTACCTTGCTATAGCAACGATCGGAACTCGAATCGGTCGAGAATCCACCAATCTACACTTTTTCCTCCTCTTTTCCTTCTTCCCCTTTCTCTCTTCCTTTCTCTTCTTTCTTTCCTTTTTCTTTCCTTTCTTTTTCTTTCTATCTTTTTCCTTTATAAAGAAAATATCTTCCTCGCGGAAATGACCAAAATGCCCCTACGCTCAAATATCGTTCAAACGCCCCAAAACGCGGAATATTACCTTACTAATATTTCCGGTACCAAAAATATGAAAACCTTCAATTAAATATTAGTCCGCCATCCCGAACTAATACCGACTGAAACAACTCCAAAAACGGTACAATTCCAATAAACGTCACAAACGTCCAAATCAAGTATATACTTATTTTCCGGGCGTTACAACTCTCCCCCACTTAGAAGATTTCCGTCCTCGGAAATATCCCAAACACAAACAAACTTGGATACGCTCTTGCCTCTGACTAACCAAATATCAAGCCACGAAAGCAACGACACAATCAGCGCCAAACAACGAATTACTCTAGCTAAAAGCAAAACAACCAAAACACAACAACGACAACGAGATGCAATGCCCATACAATGCACTCATCGACTAACACCAAAACACAAGAAATAATCAAGACACAGACAACAACCCGGTCGCACAACATCCAAACAACCATGCCCAGACATAGCAGTCAAACATGTAACCAAAACATCTGGTGGTCTTATAATTCCTACCACATCCACTGTACATAATTTGAACTCTAACAATTCATACACATACGAACCGCGTCATTTCACGCTTCCGATGCGCACTCTGATTTCCCAAAACAAACAGTTTTACCAATTCCATAACCATCTTCCAGCTCCTTCTAGTATTCACCAGAAACTCATTGTTCTCTCTTATCATACTCAACCTCTTAATATGCTGTGTCAGCTTGCACACCAGACAAAAGTCTTTGTATTATCCAATTCAAAGGTAAAAAGCTAATCCAAACACATCCTTGTTTCATAACACAAGCCCTCATAGATCTTTAAGTGACCAAATCGTCCTCTCAGTCTGACCATCCGTTTGAGGATGATACGCCGAACTCAAACGCAACTTCGTACCCAAAGTACTTTGTGAACCCTATCAAAATTTCAGAAATAAACCACGGATCTCAATCTAAACAATACCTTTTGAAACACCATGCAAACAAACAAACCAACAAACAATTTTATCAACATACCACTCGCCAGTACTTCCATCGGTTAATCCATTCTTATCGAAATAACGTGAGCAGATTTCGTCAATATATCCACAATGACCCAAATCGCCTCACAATTACTCGACGTCCTCGGCAAACCAGAAACAAAATCCATAGAAACGCTATTCCACTTCTACTCAGGAATGGATAACAGTTACATGAAACCAGACGACTCCTGACAAGTCAAACACAATTAAACAAAACCCTTCATATCCTTCTTCATTACCTTGCCACAAAAAATGACCTTCTCAAATCTTGATACATCTTAGTACGTCAGGATGAATACTCAAATCACTATGACACACTTCATCCAAAGTCCTCTTTCCAAATCCGAACATTAGGAATACAAACTTGATCATGACATCCCATAACATTGTTCTTATCAATCCGAAGATCACCATCTTTATCTTTGACTAATACATGTCATCTTATCAACCCATTCAAATCCGATTTCCGACCTTTTCTAATCTCATCAAGAATACCATAAGTAAGCTTCCACATATAAAGCTCAACACTTGAAGAAGTCTCTTTACACACCCAACTCAAATCTCACAACTGTTTCAACAATCACAATACTCGAATCATCAACATAGACGTATGCAATGGTTTCTCATATTCAACTCGTCCTGATCAAACGAATACTTCAAACCCTTGTAGTCACTTACATACACAAATCTCGATCCGAATAATTAGTGCCTTCAAGTTTCCCAAACAGAAATAACAACTTCCAACTCTAAATCTTGTGACAGGTAAATCCTTTCAAAAATCTTAACTTGCATAAAAGCATAAACCACCACTTACCCCTTGAACATTCACTTCGCTCAACCAAAAACTCACACAAGGAAACTTAGCCAACAACTTCTTCTTCCCAACACGGACAAAACAATTCTCAAATACTTAGCATGATCATCTTCACACTGATGATACCTATACCTCAAGTCAAAATTGCAAAACAAACAAGATCCAACCAACTTGATCCGTCAAAATATCAATCCTCGAAAGTGGATACTTTTCCTTAATTGTCACTTTTCTCAATTGTCTAAAATTGACACAAAGCCTGATAGAACCTTCCTTCTTAACCAACAAAACACATGCACCCTACGGCGACACACTTGAACGAACAAACCTCTTCTCAAGAAAATCCTTAAGTTGACTCCTCAACTCTTTCAACTCAGAAGTTGGCATCCGATACGGAACCCTCGACACAACAATAGTTCTAGGAACTAAATCCGTCAAAATAGAACTCCAAGACAAAATTCCTCTTTTCGACGATGAATCAATTAATCCTTCAAGAAACACTTATACAAATGCGCAACTATCCGCAATTCCCACAATTGCTCTTCTTCAAGAACATCCAAAATCGTCGACAACATAAATAATGTCGTACCACCTTGCACCGACTCATTCACTTCCAATATTATCAAACTAGCCAGATAAGCCTATCACATCCAATACGATTCCGTCTACTATCAACAAGAGATTAAGGGTGATCAAGTCCTCAATTTGTCAATAGGTAGCCGACAATCATAATAGAGTATAAACTATCAGTACCAACATTAATAATATTCTTTTCCAACTTTTGCTCATAGCACAGAAGCACTATGATTCCATAATTCACAAATCTCCCAAGATCATCTGAACCAGCTAACACCGACGTCCGGTAGCTACGTACCAAAACACTTCTAACAATATCTCAAAACAAAATACCTGAGATCCTACTCATCTCTTCGTACTCCTAATTCTTACTCGAGTTCCAAAACATTTCCAACAACGTCAACTCACACAAGGCTACTCAAACAACAACTTCATAGTCCATCAGTAGAGTTAGAGCATCACAACTCTCTAAATTCCATTCTTTAGAATTAACCAACATCTACACCGTGACACTCCAACTTGATTAACAACCAAAGTCTTAAGTCCAAGTCGCCTTCACTTCAGAAAACAACAAATTCCAACAACACTAGTACTGCTGCCCTCAGTAGCATACTAACATCTTGCAACTGAAACATATCCGAGAAGCATATGTTCTCCCCCACTTAGCTTCAAACCATTCCTGCACACAACTGACAAGAGGCACAACAAGTACTGATAGTGCTCCACACACTTATCACGTACTGAGGAATTAAACAACATTAGACAACACTGGCCGGACAGACCGACCTGCTCTGATACCACTAATGTAACACCCCAATTCTACCCAAAGCATTTAGGCAAGAAAATATCAGAGTATTTAAAATTTCATACAACACAATTAGGATGTTACACTAAGTAACCAAACAAACACCTAGAAAATAAACGGACATCAACGATGCCAAAAGCATACACACCTGCCAATAACATGATACATAACACACGGAAGATATGAACATATATATATATATATATATATATATATATATATATATATATATATATATATATATATATATATATATATATATATATATATATATATACATATATCTCTCACTCTCAAAGAGGAGTTTTCCAAAATAAAGTGTTTACAATACACATCAACACATTATCACATATACATGTTCAAAGAGTCATATATAAATAAATAACAACAGACTCCCGACTCCCCGGTGTTACGTATCAGAGCAACTGACAAGACCGACTGGAGAACTACCTCTTCCAAAAGACTCCCAAAGCGGCTAATCTGCAGGATGCCACTCAAGCATCAAATCAGCAGAAGGGTGAGAATATAATTCATAATGAAAGCATGACAATTATAGTAATGCCAACAAGTATCATCAAGAATCATACAACAAAGTAATCCACTCATTCAACCACAATCAATATATAAGTAATGTGACACATGAATGATAACATAAATTATAAAGACAGACAATGATGAATGAGACTCGACTGTGCATATGCATGTGGTACCAAATCCGGAGTAAAACTCCCCTTGTCATTATGACAAATACACCTTTGCCGAGCATTATGCTGGGACTTCTTTCCCTCAGGAAAGTACACCTTTGTCGAGCATCAAGCTACGACTAAACGTCATCGAGCATTTAGCCCCCACTGATGACCTCTTGCCACTAGGGCAAATACACCTTTTTACCGAGCATTAAGCCCCCACTGGTAATGATTGCCAATACAGGCCACCTGCTAATAGCATTCCGCCATTAACGTAATGAAATGTTATGCTGTGCAAATATATGACTCTATTACACGACAACAACATCATCAACAATATAACACGGTCACATACCCACGTTACACCGTTTATATTCTATCCAAAAGGATACATCACCAATTAATAACATCGTTATCAATTACATCACACCATAATTACCACACAGGCATTAATAAGCACACAGCACACATTCACCGTTCAAACATACTGGCCACATCGGCATAGATGAACGTATAACACACTCATACACATCAAATTATTATTGGCCATCGGCCCACAGCTTCATCAATACATCATCAACAAGTTGTAATAACAACAATTCAACAATGATAATACATCATTCTCATAACAACATTTACTTGCCATAAGGCCACACATCATGTTAATAACAAACAACCAAACATCGTCTCACATCAAGAACGAACATTCATTAATACATAACACATATGAACATGATCTCATGTTATCAACAACTAATCACATACCTCGTACCATTACGACAACATTCACACAACGCATTATCATGATTTATCATGCACTAGTTCACAAAACCATTTATGCAAATCAACCAACCACTACTACATCCTACATCATTAACAATTACAACCAAGCCTATACTATCATATAGAACATCCAACTAGCTTCCTAACACTTCGAACGGCGTACGAAACGGAGCTACGGATCAAAAGTTACAAGGTTCCAAAGTTTGGATAATTAAATATACTACACAACTCATCACTTGATCCTAATAAAAATAATGGAATACTACATCCTATGAATCATTTAATTAGATAATAATATAGTTATTTGCCTTAGCTTTCCAACGCTTCGAACGGCGACAAAATCGGAGTTACGGTTCAAGAGTTACGAAGTTTCAAAGTTTTGGAAAAACAGAAAAAGCTGTCATCCGCTTCAGCTCCGCTCAGCGGACCTTCGCAGAGAATTTTCTGCAACAGAACCTCCGCTCAGCGGACCCACCTCCGCTCAGCGGACCTGCGTAAACCCAGAAAAAACCAGAACGCACCAGAACCATTCCAGCCCCCTTATACCCACCAAAACCACTCCAAAACATCATTACAACACCAATACAACACATACAAACCATAGAAACAACCTAACATCAAGCTTTTCACGGTTAATTCATCAATCTAACTCAAAACCTAACTTTTCATCCAAACTCAATCAAGCCATAGAAATGGAAAAGAAAGCATGATCAATCACCACAACACAACAAGGATATCATTTATTCATCATACAATCATTCTCAAACAAACTTAGATCAAACAAAGATCACACAAGAAAATTGTGGAAATTGGAACAAGAAGAACAAGAACAAGAACAAGAACAAGACTATAAGAATCATACATCCAAGATAAATTAGATTCACCCCCTTACCTTGCTATAGCAACGATCGGAACTCGAATCGGTCGAGAATCCACCAATCTACACTTTTTCCTCCTCTTTTCCTTCTTCCCCTTTCTCTCTTCCTTTCTCTTCTTTCTTTCCTTTTTCTTTCCTTTCTTTTTCTTTCTATCTTTTTCCTTTATAAAGAAAATATCTTCCTCGCGGAAATGACCAAAATGCCCCTACGCTCAAATATCGTTCAAACGCCCCAAAACGCGGAATATTACCTTACTAATATTTCCGGTACCAAAAATATGAAAACCTTCAATTAAATATTAGTCCGCCATCCCGAACTAATACCGACTGAAACAACTCCAAAAACGGTACAATTCCAATAAACGTCACAAACGTCCAAATCAAGTATATACTTATTTTCCGGGCGTTACAGGTAGCATTACCAGCAGCAACATCCAATGTGAGAACATCATCTTGATTTTCCTGAACCGGAACTTCCTCAGCAGGATGATTCTCAACATCTTCCATCTCAATATCTGAGTCTGACTCAGAAGCATCTTCAACATATTTTGGATCAAGGATCTCAGAATCTTCATTCTCCAGAGATTGAAGAATCTCAGCCAGATTCTTTGGAGGAATGGGAGCAGCAACTTCTGTAGGGTATACAACTTCAGGAATGACCATGTTTGGTGCTTCCTCAGAAGGATTCACCCTTATCCAGTTGAACAACCACTGGAAATCTCCAGTCAAAACAGGATACTGAGGCTTCCATACAACAATCTCCCAAGAATGTGCTTCTTGTTCAGCTTCAGGAACTTCTGCAAGTTCATCAACAAAAGCTTTATCTTCAAAGCAATACCTGCCTCCAAGAGGAATATGCCAGAACTCTTCATAGGATCTCAAGATTCCAAGATGACCAGAAGCTTCTGCTATGCATTCCTTCTGAAGTTTTAGAAACTGAGAGTCCATTTTCCTCCTGAAGATCCTCCAAAGATTTCTTAATTCAACATCATCCATCCTGGCATGATGTGCTGCCTTCAGCGTCTCTAAACCTGTCTGCATTTTTAGATTTAATAGTTCAAAACATACACCAACAGAAAATTCCCGGCGGGATTTGAGTCTGGTGACAGCAAAATCTAGTTTTAGAAATAAGTAGGGTTGAGGTTCTCTATCAAGACAGAGAGAGGATTCTGCTTCATTCTCAGAGTCTAACACAACCAGCTCAGGTTCAGGACGGGGCTTTGGTGTGTAGTTTGATTTGGTGAAGTTTTAAAAGCAGACAATTCTTCATCAACTTTCTCCCAAGCAACTCTACCAGGGATAGCACACGTGATTCCTTCTGAATCATCCAGATCATATAGCTTCCTAATCAACTTCTCTGTTATAACAACTTCATGCCCTAGAACAAAGGAGATGACAGCAGTTGGAGTAACTTTTGCATGTGTCCAGAAATCTATCACCAAGTGAGGATAAACATGGTCCAACCAGTCTCTCAAAGTAGTTTGTCCATCCTTGAACTATCATTGTATCTTTGACATTGAAACCGCGTTCCAACAAACCTTCAAAGTCTACCATTGTTTCAGCCAAAACTTCCAGTTCTCCATACGGAATGGAACAGGTCTTCAGAGGACAATACCCAAATTTGCGATGAACAAGATGTGATGAAGTCATTTCAGGTTGTGAACTTGAAGATGAAAGCATGAAGAGATTCTGAGATTCGGTTTAGTGCTAGGGTTTATGCAATAAAGAGAAGGAGAGAGAGATGAACGAAAGAGACAATGAATGAAGAGAGAGAATGTAAAGAGATGAATTGTTGTGAAGATGAGTTTATATAGGGACGAATTTGAAATGAAATGAAATGTGTGTTTGAATGAATATGATTACAGAAAAAACAAGAAATCAATTACATTTAATGAGAAATGACGTTAGGAGAGATAATGTAACATTTGAAATAATTTGCACAGTTACCTAGGGCGGCGTCTCCTCAGCTGCACGCGTGCTTGTCCAAATAGAGTGAACACGTGTTCAACATCTGGAAAGCTGGTGACAACTGTTTTGCTATGAAAGAACTTCTGAATCAACTTAGATAATGAAATGTCAGTGATAACAGAATCAGAATTTCTAATTGATCATCATCATAACTTCTTATAAGAAGATAAAACAAGATCATTTCAGAACTAATCCATATATCAGAACTTCTCATCTTCTCATTCTGGGCATAAATCCATACTGATATTCTTCCGAATAAACTTAAACCTATCTTCAGCAAGGGGTTTTGTAAAGATATCAGCCCATTGATGGTCTGTATCAACAAAGTTCAAAGATAGAACACCCTTCTGAACATAGTCCCTAATGAAGTGATGTTTGATCTCAATAATTTTAGCTTTGGAATGTAAGATAGGATTCTTAGATAAACAAATAGCTGAAGTATTATCACAGAATATAGGAATGTTGCTCTCATATATCTGATAATCTTCTAGCTGAGTCTTCATCCAGAGCATCTGTGTACTACATCCAGCAGCAGCAACATATTCTGCTTCTGTTGTAGAGAGGGAAATGGTAGCTTGCTTCTTGCTATACCAGGAGATCAGATGACTTCCAAGAAATTGACAACTCCCAGAAGTAATCTTTCTTTCAATTCTATCTCCAGCGTGATCAGCATCACAATATCCTACTAAGTTGTACTCTTTAGATCTTCTATAGACTAAACCAACATTAGTAGTGCCTTTCAAATATCTCAGAATTCTCTTAACAACTGTTAAGTGAGATTCTCCAGGATCTGATTGGAATCTTGCACACAAATAAGCACTGAATAAAATATCCGGTCTAGAAGCAGTAAGATATAGAAGAGATCCAATCATACCTCTGTACAACTTCTGATCTACCTTCTTACTTACCTCATCCTTACCTAGGACACACGTTGGATGCATAGGAGTTTTGAATTCTTTGCTTTCAGAAAGATTAAACTTCTTCAGAAGTTCTTTCACATACTTCGTTTGATGAACATATGTTCCATCAGAAGTTTGATTGATTTGAATCCCAAGGAAGTACTTGAGTTCTCCCATCATACTCATCTCGAACTCAGTCTGCATAGACTTAGCAAACTCCTTTCCAAGTGTAGCATTAGATGTTCCAAAGATAATATCATCAACATAAATTTGACAAATTAAAATATCTTTCTTAAATGTTTTACAGAAGAGAGTAGTATCCACTTGTCCTCTAGTGAAACCATTGTTCAGAAGGAAAGAAATTAATCTTTCATACCTAGCTCTAGGAGCTTGCTTCAATCCATACAATGATTTCTTTAATTTGAAAACATGTTCTGGAGACTTAGAGTCTTCAAAACTAGGAGGTTGGTGAACATAAACTTCTTCTTCTATATAACCATTTAAGAAGGCACTCTTAACATCCATCTGATATAGAGTGATGTTATGTTGAGCGGCAAAAGAAATCAATAAGCGAATAGATTCTAACATGGCCACTGGTGCAAAGGTTTCTGTATAGTCAATACCTTCTTGCTGACTATAGCCCTGAGCCACCAGTCTGGCTTTGTTTCTTAAAACTTCTCCTTTTTCGCTTAGCTTGTTTCTGAAGACCCACTTTGTACCAATGATGTTAAATCCTTTTGGTCTAGGAACAAGATCTCATACATCATTCCTTGTAAACTGATTTAGTTCTTCTTGCATTGCAATTATCCAGTCTGCATCTTCTAGAGCTTGATCAACAGAAGTTGGCACGATCAAAGAGACAAGACCTAATTGACATTCTGCATTGTTCTTAAGGAATGCTCTTGTTCTGATAGGATCATCCTTCTTTCCAAGAATGACATCTTCTGAGTGAGCAGAGGTGAGTCTAGAAGATCTTCTGACTGTTGGTTCTTCAGAAATTCTGAGATTCTCTAAAGATGCAGCAACTTGATCTTTTGATCCTTTGCTTCTGAGGTCCTCAGCTTCTGGTACTTTGCTTCTTGGTTCATCAGCTTCTGATATATCAATATCTAAATCTGCAAAATTCTCAAACTGCTTTGGCTTTTCAAGACCAAGCTTATCATCAAATATGATATTGATTGATTCTTCAACAATCAATGTTTCAGTATTGTATACTCTGTAGCCTTTAGAGCGTTCAGAATATCCAAGAAGGAAACACTTTTGTGCCTTAGAATCAAACTTACCATGATGATCTTTAGTATTCAGAATAAAACAAACACATCCAAAAGGATGAAAATATGAAATGTTGGGCTTTCTGTTCTTCCACAATTCATAAGGAGTCTTATTAAGAATAGGTCTTATAGAGATTCTATTCTGAATATAACATGTAGTGTTTATTGCTTCTGCCCAGAAATGCTTAGCCATATTGGTTTCATTGATCATGGTTCTGGCCATTTCTTGTAGAGTCCCATTCTTTCACTCTACAACTCCATTTTGCTGTGGAGTTCTAGGGCAAGAGAAATCATGGGCAATACCATTTTCTTTGAAGAACTCCTCAAAGAATCTGTTCTCAAATTCTCCACCATGATCACTTTTGACCTTTATGATTTTGCACTCCTTCTCAGATTGAATCTGAGTGCAGAATTCAAAGAACACTGAATGAGACTCATCCTTGTGTTTTAAGAACTTTACCCATGTCCAGCGGCTATA
Source organism: Vicia villosa (assembly GCF_029867415.1). NCBI lineage: Eukaryota > Viridiplantae > Streptophyta > Magnoliopsida > Fabales > Fabaceae > Vicia > Vicia villosa. The sequence continues at coordinate 218,909,598 of NC_081182.1, read as the reverse complement.
ATCATCTACGATGACTAATCCATATTTCTTTCCTCTGACAGATGCTGTTTTGACTGGTCCAAACAGATCAATGTGCAGAAGTTCTAGCGGCCTAGAAGAAGAGACAACATTCTTAGATTTGAATGCAGGTTTGGAGAACTTGCCCTTCTGTCATGCTTCGCAAAGAGCATCTGATTTGTATTTCAGATTTGGGAGACCTCTGACCAGATTTAGTTTGTTTATCTGAGAAATCTTTCTCAAACTAGCATGGCCTAATCTTCTGTGTCAGACCCATTGCTCTTCACTAACAGACATAAGGCAAGTTACCTTCTGCTTCTTAAGATCAGAAAGATCAATCTTATAAATGTTGTTCTTTCTCTTGCTTGTAAATAGGATTGAGCCATCCTTCTGAATTACAGCCTTGCAAGACTTTTGATTGAAGATTATGTCATAACCATTGTCACATAATTGACTTATGGACAATAAGTTATGCGTTAATCCTTCTACAAGAAGTACATTAGATATGGAAGGAGAGTTAACAGTACTTATGGTTTCAGAGCCAATAATTTTTCCCTTCTGATCTCCTCCAAACTTGACTTCTCCACCCAGAGTCCAGGTACCATGACATGTTGTGCTTTGTCTTCTTTGCTTCCAAGGATATCTGCAACAAAAATTATCTTCTCCTTAGGTACCCACAACTTCTTGGGTCCTTGTTAGTTTTCCTCAAGTTCTGATTGAACTTCGGTTTAGCATAATAAACAAAAGGAGGTACAACATGATATTCCTTAGGTTTAGCAGCATGATATTTTCTAGGTTGTGTCACATGCTTCTTAGTGTGTGTAACATGAAAGCTTTTGGCATGTCAAGTGAGCCTAATATCATGTGAGTGGCCATATTTGAACTGATCATACAATGGCTTGTATGTGATTTTCATATCAACTACATGTTCAAATTTGTGTGGGGTATCACCCTCATAGCCAATGCCAATCCTTTTGTTTCCAGAAACACCATATATCATAGAAGCAAGATGACTTCTGCCAATACTTCTCGATAAGAACTTTCTAAAACTCGAATCATATTCTTTCAAAATATGATTGAGACTAGGAATGGATTTTTCTGAGTCAGAAGGAGATCCAATATCTTTGGATAATTTTAAAACTTTTTCCTTCAGTTCAGAATTTTTCACTTCCAGCTTCTTAGTTTCACAATCAAATAGCTTTTTCAGCTTTTTGTATTTGATACTAAGATGAGCCTTGAGTTCCAGAAGTTCTGTTAAACTAGAAACTAACTCTTCTCTAGATAGTTCAGAAAATACCTCTTCAGAATCTGATTCTGATGTAGATTATGATCCATCATCAACTGTGGCCATCAGTGCAATGTTTGGCTGCTCGCCTTCAGAGTGTTATTCTGATTCTAAATCTGAATCATCCCATGTTTCCATAAGACCTTTCTTCTTATGAAACTTCTTCTTGGGATTCTCCTTCTGAAGTTTTGGACACTCATTCTTGTAGTGACCAGGCTCATTGCATTCATAGCATGTGACCTTCTTCTTGTTAGATCTTCTGCTTCCAAAAGATTCTCCACGTTCAAGCTTCTTAGAACTTTTGAAGTTCTTGAACTTCCTATGCTTTCTCTTCCAGAGTTGGTTTACCCTTCTGGAGATCATGGACAGTTCATCTTCTTCTTCTGATTCTGATTCTTCAGAATCTTTTTCTTCAGCCTGAAAAGCGTTAGTGCATTTTTTATAATTAGATTTTAATGCAATATACTTACCTCTCTTCTGAGGTTCATTAGCATCCAGCTCTATTTCATGACTCCTTAGAGCACTGATTAATTCTTCAAGAGAGACTTCATTCAAATTCTTGGCAATTTTATAAGCAGTCACCATAGGACCCCATCTTCTTGGAAAGCTTCTGATGATCTTCTTGACATGATCAACCTTGGTGTATCCCTTGTCAAGAACTCTTAATCCAGCAGTTAGCATTTGAAATCTTGAGAACATTTTCTCAATGTTTTCATCATCCTCCATCTTGAATGCTTCATATTTCTGGATCAAGGCAAGAGCTTTGGTCTCCTTGAATTGGGCATTTCCTTCATGAGTCATTTTCAGTGACTCATATATATCATAGGCAGTTTCCCTTTTAGATATCTTCTCATATTCAGCATGAGAGATAGCATTCAGCAAAACAGTCCTACACTTGTGATGATTTTTGAATTGCTTCTTTTGATCATCACTCATATATTGTCTTGAGGGCTCTACACCTTTAGCTTTTACTGGATGTTTGTAACCATCCACCAGAAGATCCCATAAGTCACCATCTAAACCAAGAAAGTAACTTTCGAGTTTATCTTTCTAATATTCAAAGTTTTCACCATCGAATACTGGTGGTCTAGTGTAACCATTGTTACCATTTCCATTGTATTGCTCAGCAGAGCCAGATGTAGATGGAGGTGTTGGAGTTTCAACCATCCTGACTTAGCGTTTTTCTCTTCCTGAATCTTTTCTAAACACGGTTAAGTGCTTGCACCTTAGAACCGGCGCTCTGATGCCAATTGAAGGATAGAAAAACACTTAGAAAGGGGGGTTTGAATAAGTGTGACTTTAAAAACTCTTAAGATAAAAACAATGAACACAACATTTTTAACCTGGTTCGTTGTTAACGAAACTACTCCAATCCACCCCCTTAGAGTGATTTACCTCACCTGAGGATTTAATCCACTAATCACACAAGATTAGAATGGTTTTCCACTTAGATACCCTCTAAGTCTTCTAGAGTATTATGATCACAACCTGATCACTCTAGGAACGCAATGCTTAGATACCCTCTAAGACTTTCTAGAGAATCCGATCACAACTTGATCTCCTCTAGTTCTTTACAAATGAATGTAAACAAATTCTTACAAGAGTTATACAATGCTTCTTAAAAGCTATAATCACAACTGTGATATTCTCTTAAAGTTTAAGCTTAATCTCACTAAGATATTACAACAGTAATGAAGTGAGTTTGAAGATGAAGTTTGAGAGCTTTTGAATTTGACAGTGTTTCTGTATGTTTGCGCAAAGTGTTGTATTCAGCTTCTCATCGGAACTTCTATTTATAGGCGTTTGAGAAGATGACCGTTGGGAGCATTTAATGTGTTGCGTGATCCGTACAGCATTGCATTTAATGTTTCACTCTTTTGTCAACTACCTCGAGCCTTGCTTTTCCTGCTATTACTGACTTTGCCGTTAATAGCTTCTAACGTTCCTTTTGTCAGTCAGCGTAGCCTGCCATCTTGTACTTGCTTCTGATCTGATCTTTGTAGTTACAACGTTTGAATATATCAGAGTCATAACAGCTTGGTGCAGAGCATCTTCTTGTCTTCTGACCTTGAAGTGCTTCTAGCGTGATACCATGAGAACTTCACTGCTTCTGATCTCAAGTTCTTCTGATGCTTCAATAGACCATGTTCTGATTCTGCTTGACCATCTTCTGATTTCTTGCCAGAGCATGTTCTGATGTTGCATGCTGAACCTTCTGAGTCAGTGCTTCTAACACTGATTTTGTGCATACTCTTTATATATTTACTGAAATGGAAATTGCATAGGATTAGAGTACCACATTATCTCAAGCAAAATTCATATACATTGTTATCATCAAAACTGAGAATATTGATCAGAACAATTCTTGTTCTAACAGCTATGCTCTAATGTAAGAAGCCACAAAGCTCTGATACAAGCAAGCCTTCTTGATGCTATGATAAAGCCAAGTGATCTCAAAGAGAAATTCAATGCTCTGAAGCTGTCCAATGGAAGCTCTGAAGTAAAGCTCTGAAGTTCAAAGTTCAACGTGAATGTCTCATCTGAAATGGAAAATACTCAGGAAGTCTTTTATTTATAAATTCTTCTAGTATTAATTTCAGGGGGAGATTGTTAATCTTAGCGGGAGACATATTCACACACTCTGATCTATATGCTTATATGCTATATCTGTGTTTTGTCTTTGTTCATCTGATATTCTGGATACAAATTCATATCAATTCTGTATGTTTTTGTCATCATCAAAAAGGGGGTGATTGTTAGAACAAGAAATGTTCTGATCAATATTCTTAATTTTGATGATAACATTATATATGAATTTTGTATAAGACAATGTGGTACTCTAATTATTCACATTTTCCATTTCAAGAATGGTATAAAAGAGTATGCACAAATCAGCGTTCAGAAGCACTAACCCAGAAGTTCTGGATGGCTCCATCAGAATATGCTTTGTTCATACATCAGAAGATGGTCTTGAAGATTCATAACATGATCTGGAAAGCATCAGAAGATGGCAGTCAGAAGCAAAGCTCTGAAGCTCTGATGGTATCACGCTCAAAGCACTTCAAAGTCTGAAGACAGAAGTTGCATCTGCACCAAAGCTGAAGACTCTGATATTCAAACGTTAATCTATACAATCTGAGTCCAGAAGAAAGTACAAGATGAAAAGGCTATAACGTTAAATCTTTGATTGACAAAATGAACGTTAGAAGCTACAAAAGGCAAAGTCAGTAAAAGCAGCTGAAGCATGGCTCGAGGTAGTTGACAAAAGAGTGAAACATTAAATGCAGCGTTGTACTATTCACGCAAAGCATTCAATGCTCCCAACGGTCATTTCTCCTCAAACGCCTATATATAGAAGTTCTGATTCAGAAGCAGCAACGAACTCTTGCGCAAAAGAACCAAAACGCTGTCAAACTGAAATCAAACAAAAGCAAAGAAGAACTTCATCTTCAACCTCACAACTTTGTAATATCTTAGTGAGTGTTAAGAACTAGAACTTAAGAGAAATATCACTTGGTGATTACAACTTTCTTAGAAGCAAATTATACTCTTGTAATATTTATTTTACATTGATTGTAAAAGGAATTCCTAGAGTGATCAAGTTGTGATCTGTATACTCTAGAAGACTTAGAGAGAGTTCTAAGTGGAGAACCATTGTAATCAGTTTGATTAGTGGATTAAATCCTCAATTGAGGTAAATCACCTTGTCAGGGGTGGACTGGAGTAGTTTAGTTAACAACGAACCAGAATAAAAATAATTGTGTTCAATATCTTTTATCTACCATTTTTTATCAAACCCTTATTCAATCCCCCTAATTTCTAAGTGTTTTTCACTCCTTCAGACACTTTTGAGATAAGAGGTTTATACTATAATCAAAATTCCAAAAAAAAAATCAATTTTTTTTAATTTTTATTTTTATGACTTGAATAACAATGAAGATAACAAACCCTTTACTAAACTTTAAATAATTAAATTATCTCAAATCTATCAACTTTATTTAAATATACTTCTATGTTTAAAATAGTTCTAAATGTGATATTTTTTGTTCTAGTTAGGACAAATATACATACAAAGACATTTATAAATAGGATTAATGGGATCTGTACCACCCTGTATACAAGTTCCATAACCATTATAAGTTCTATAGCACCATGCTCCACATGCTTCAAGGTTGCATTGTCCCTCACGAAATTTAATACATTGTCTTGGCCTGGTTGCACCATTTGTCATTGATATAACTGTAAAGGTAAAAAGCATCATTACCATAAAAAAACAAAACTGTAAAAATAAAAATAAAAATAAAAGTAGTTAGAATAAAAACTATCAATTTCGTTTCAATAAGGTTTGACATATTCTTATTTTGTTTTAAAATTCAATAAGTAAGTTACTTTTATATATATATATATATATATATATATATATATATATATATATATATATATATATATATATATATATATATATATATATATATATATATATATATATATATATATATAAGGTTAGACATATTCATCCAGCCTAATCATACCTGAAAAAATGAAGACAACAAATATGATTAGCATGAAAGAATACTTAGCCATTTCGAATTGCTTCAAAATCAAAATCAGAAAGTAAATGTTATGGTTAAACTAGTTTCAAGGGTTTATATAGAACAAAAATGAAAAAAAAAGGAACTAAATATTTATGTATATTTATCTATAACAATTTATCTGTAATGATATATAAATAGAAAAACATATATTTTGTGTAACTTATTTTTCTATTCAATATAGTCTTTTCAATTTTTTTAAAACTTCTACGTTATTATGTTTTTTAACATTACCTTGACACAATTGTTACTTTGGGTATTATCTTTGCAATCTATTTTAATATTTTTAACCTCCTATTTTATTAAAATAATTACTTCCCTCGGAATTTTTTATTTAATTTAAATTTCTTATGCTTTCTTTTTGATGGTGATCTTTATTTTTGGTGGTGTTTTAAATTTTTTATATTTTGTTACAAATGTTAACTCCTCATCTCACTATAATACTTTCCTCTCTCTATCATTACGGAAGTTAGTTTTTTTTTTTTTTAAATTCTTTGTTGTTACCTCTTATCTTTCTTTTCTTTTATTTTTTTAACAAACAAACCTCTTTATTACATTTGCATCTAATTGGACAAAGGTCAAATATTCATTACAATAAGCTTACTACCCTTTATAGTTTTTTTCCCCAAGTAATGGGGAAGCCCATTTTTGTTTTTACTAATACGTTGTTTACTAATATTTTTAACAAACAATCACGAGTTCAGTTCATTTAAGAGATTAGTTTAAAAATTTTCAAAGATATATTGTGCAAAACGGGAACAGTGAGAAAAGTGAGTTTGTTTTGGGTTTATAACGCCTGATGATGAACAATTGAAAAAATACAATAAACTTTGGGTAATGATAATAGACAAGATTCATAGAAAATGAAGTAAATGACATTAAATGTAAATGTTTTGAATATAAAAGATTTGCAGAAAGTTTAAAAGGGGTGGACGCAGACTCACATATGTCACAAACTATTTCGCTCGATGACTTGGGTACTCTAGTTCTATAAAGAATCAGCGAGGATTTGTGACCCCGACTATAATGCATAAGCTTGCCATATATACTATTATAAAGATCACTATTGCCAACGGTTAAACCCTAAAGATTTGACACATATCCCATTACTTAGGCCTTTATGCTCTAACTTGTTTCCACGCGTCTTCAAGGATATAACTGTTGAGAGACCCAGGATCATGCAAATAATTATGTTGATAACTGCATCGAAACTCTCAACGACCTCCAAGCTTATCTAATTTAGTTCCATAGTACTTGTCGACATATCTCTTCGCTTAACTACCTCTTAGACTTAGAAAATATACTAAGTTCTAGATACCTGGTGACATTGTCGAAAACAATCATCCTATTGAATATCCTTTTCGATATTTTGGACATGTTTTAAAGTGAGAGTGATCCTAAACTTGTGGATCTGTTCTTGAGATTCTTCCAAACCATGTTCACCACGCTTCTTCGAACGCTCTGGTCGACGTCTTTGATAAGTTAAAACTTGTTTAGTCGAAACCTATCAACACTTAGTGTTTTTAACGTGGCCATCAACATCCTTCGTTGACTTTTCTCCAACTAGAATTCTCAGGCTAACAAATGCCCCCCAAAAATGCTACTTTCGATCATACGTGTCAGATGGAAGAAAGGTAATTTTTTTTGTAACTATTTAACACCACTTGGAGTAGCCTGTACACATCATCTCAATTAGATGCCTTTATAGTCATCATGACCACTTTCTACCAAACTGTCATGTCATAGATGTGCGTGGAGTTGGTAATCATTACCTCCTATTTCCGAGGAGACTGATGATCCACTGAATTAAATGAAATTAAGAAAGTTAATTTAATTTTTCCCAATTTTTGAGATGTCATCTGTCACTTTAAATGTACCACATGTCTCCATTCTTTTGGAGGGAAATCATGTTCTCCACTATAATACCTCCCCGTTTTCATTTTCCACTCTCTTTTTCGTTCCTTTCTAAACCTTCATTTCTCAGAACTTTCAAACCCTTCATTTCCAGCTTGAGCAATTTTTCATAGAACCAAATGGCCTCTTCATCTTCGTCAAGATTTCCAGTTCCTCTTGCTTCTCATGTCAGCGCTTTCATTGTTGCTGGTAAATGCAGCTACGTCTTGGAGCCACAATGGAAGAAGAGAAAGTGATGATATATGCTTCTCAAGTACTTGTCCCTTTCTCCATTTCTAGTTCCATTCATGCCTTCTTAGGTCCTTTACCCAAATCTCTAAAAAAACTCGAATAATTAAGCAAGTTCTTCCCTTGTCACCATAGTCATAAACCCAGAATCTTTCAAGATAAAGTTTATGAGTTAGGGTTCATGAGTGCACCCATGCGTGTTTTCCGTGCCATTTTCCTTCTCTAAAATTTGAGGATTATATCATTTTATTAGATAAGGTAGAGAAGAAAAAGGGGCAGTTCTGGAAGGATCAAAAAATTTATAACTTGATTCAAATATCAAGAATGGGTCTAAAGTTCAATCGCCGTATGCTTATCGCAACTCTGCTTTTTTGGGAAGGTTCCACTAACACTTTTGAACTTCACTGTGGAATGGAAACTCCTACTTTGTAGCCTTCGAATTTAAGTCTATCGATGACCTTGAGTACAAATTCCATATTACTGGCCCTATTTGGCTTCTATAAATATGAATTAATTCCATATTTGAATCCTTCTTAAAATTCAAATTTCCTAATGCATTGGCTCAACAAGTTGAGGGAATGCGAGTTAAAGCCATTAGGCCTGCTTTGTTGACCCCAAAAGATGCTTGTCTATCGACTGCGGATGCTTTCAAGAAGTATGTCATCATTATTGAAGAACGTGACACCTTTAAACCATCGATGGCTTATTTTTCCGTCGAAAGTATGGTCCCGATTGATATGGTGTGCTACTTGTGCTATTTCTTGAAGATCATATTTTGTACGTTGTTTTACCCAACCATTATTTTAGCCAAAAAATACCAAAGGGGGAAATTGTTGTTCCTTTTGATTGAGTGGATATGGTAGAACAACACATGTACAAGATGTATTTTATGCATAGGCAACATGTGGAACAAGATGATCCAGTATGTGTTCCAGCATCTGGCCTCAGTCTGTTAGCTAGATTTTATGAAGAAATCTGAGTGTGATTGTGTTTGTCTCTAATAAGATTTCCTTCATATTTGCCTTGATGTTAATTCCTTCAGAAGATTTAGAAGATTACTATTGGGAAAAGATTTTTAATCGAAATCAATTTGAAAAAGATTTGGGTTTGATTTAGTCAAAGAAGATATGACTGAATTTGCATGGAAGGAAGATTTATTTAATCCAAGAGTAACTCTTTAAAGAAGATTTATACGAAGAGAGTTAATTTGGATGTTCTGGTGCAACATGTGGAACACGATGTTCCACCATGTGTGCAGTGCAATATCTTCACTTGTTAACAGGCCATGATGGATGTTGTTAGGTACAAATTTGCTGATTGGATTTCAATTATATTTGTTGCTATTATTTAGCAATGTTGTATGATTTGTTTGCCAGTTGTTTGAAGATCAAGTCAATTTAAATTGAAATTTAAATTTGAATAAATCACAAATCATATATTTTGTTGGAGACTTTTATGGAGAAAATCAAATTCAACCGTATCTCGTATAATTCTGGACAAAATCACAGCTGCTAGTGCCCATTGGAAAATCCCATGATTGGATTTCTATTTAAGTAAACTCAAACCATACGTTTGAGGTGTGAAAGTATCAAAGGTTCCTTGTCTTAGGGTTTATCGTTTATGTCTTTGTTTTTTTATCGTTTTCCACCACTCTAGCGCCTCCATTCATATCCTAAGGCATGAAGTTTAGTTTGTTAGTTGATTTGTAAGACTTTGTTCCAATATACTTATTATATAAGCTTGAGAATATAGTATTTGTGTGGGATCATTGTTTCATCTTTTTTATCATATTGTAATTGTAAACACTTGGGATTAGTGTTTGAGTGAAAGTGAGAGGGTTCTCATATTTAGGGGGAGTGTAGAATGAAGTTTCATGGGTAGTATTAGGAAAGTGGTATGGAATTGGGATTATTCAGAGTAAGTCCATTGTCCTTATAACTATTGGGAGTAAAGTAGTTCTATAAGGAGTCCTAAAAAGAAAGTCAGTAGAATTGGAAAGTGGCATTGGACAACATGGGGTTGTTGTTGTTCCTATAAGACTAATTGTACTAAGTCAAAGTAGTAAGTTTCCTTTCTTGGGTTGGATGCCCCCCAGATGTAAGTGTAGTTTTCCCTGGTCTGTGTTAACAATTATTGCGTTCTTTATTGCTTTTCTGCTCCGTCATCTTGCATAATTTAAAACTGTCATATATTGCTTACAAACTGGTTTTTGTTCTAGTATACAATGTCCCAGACATTATGTATGATATATGTCCTTAGAACCTCTCATCTGTCCTAAATTAGTTAAAGTTGTTCATGTTGTCTGAGGTATTTGGTCCAACATTTGTCCTCATGAGAAAAAAATTTCAAAATTTTCTCTCCAGCTTTAGTGGTACCTTTGTGTCACACAAATCTTATGAAGTCCTCCTCCATTTCAGCCACCCAACTTGAATTTTATGGTTTACATCCCTTTTTATTTCTTAAACAACTTATTTTATGGATCCAACGAACTCTTGCGCAAAAGAACCAAAACGCTGTCAAACTGAAATCAAACAAAATCAAAGAAGAAATTCATCTTCAACCTCACAACATTGTAATATCTTAGTGAGTGTTAAGAACTAGAACTTAAGAGAAATATCACTTGGTGATTACAACTTTCTTAGAAGCAAATTGTACTCTTGTAATATTTATTTTACATTGATTGTAAAAGGAATTCCTAGAGTGATCAAGTTGTGATCTGTATACTCTAGAAGACTTAGAGAGAGTTCTAAGTGGAGAACCATTGTAATCAGTTTGATTAGTGGATTAAATCCTCAATTGAGGTAAATCACCTTGTCAGGGGTGGACTGGATTAGTTTAGTTAACAGTGAACCAAGATAAAAATAATTGTGTTCAATATCTTTTATCTACCATTTTTTATCAAACCCTTATTCAATCCCCCCTTTCTAAGTGTTTTTCACTCCTTCAATTGGCATCAGAGCGCCGGTTCTAGGTGCAAGCACTTAACCGTGTTAGACAAAAGATTCAGGGAGAAAAACACAGAATGGTTGAAACAACTACTTCAACTCCTATTGATCAAAACAACAATGGTAACAATGGAAGCAGTAGGTTCAATGGTTATATTAGACCACCAGTCTTTGATGGTGAGAACTTTGAGTATTGGAAAGATAGACTCGAAAGTTACTTTCTTTGTCAAGATGGTGACTTATGGGATCCAGTGCTGGATGGTTACACACATCCTGTGAATGCTCAAGGTGTCAAGATTTCTAGGCAAGCCATGAGTGATGCTCAGAAGAAAGACCTCAAGAATCATCACAAATCAAGAAGTATAATGTTAAATGCTATCTCTCATGTTGAATATGAGAAGATAACAAATAGAGAAACAACTCATGATATCTTTGAATCTCTAAAGATGATTCATGAGGGAAATGCTCAAGTTAAGGAGACAAAGGCTTTAGCTGTAATCCAGAAGTATGAAGCATTCAAGATGGAGGAAGATGAGAACATTGAAGCAATGTTTTCAAGATTCCAGACTCTGACTACTGGATTGAGAGTGCTAGATAGAGGTAACACTAAAGCTGATCATGTAAAGAAGATCATCAGAAGCTTACCCAGAAGATGGGGACCAATAGTGACTGCCTTCAAGATTTCCAAGAATCTGAATGAGGTGTCTCTTGAAGAGCTGATAAGTGCCTTAAAAAGTCACGAGATTGAGCTGGATGCAAATGAACCTCAGAAGAAAGGTAAGTCAATTGCATTAAAATCTAAAAATAAAAACTGTGCTAACGCTTTTCAGGCAGAAGAAGAAGGATCTGACCAGTCAGAAGAAGAAGAAGATGAATTATCTCTTCTATCCAAAAGAGTGAATAAACTCTAGAAAAGCAAACAGAGAAGATTCAAAAGCTTCAAAAGACCTGAAAAGGGAGAATCTTCTGATCACAGAAGATCTGGCAAGAAAAAAGTTGTACGCTATGAATGCAAGGAACCTGGACACTACAAAAATGAATGTCCAAAGCTTCGGAGGGAAAAGCCTAAGAAAATATTTGAAAAGAAAAAAGGAATGATGGCCACCTGGGATGACTCAGATTCTTCTGATCAAGAATCAAACTCTTAAGATGAACAAGCAATCATAGCACTTATGGCAACCATAGATGGAGAATCAGAATCTACATCAGACTTAGACTCTGAAGAGGTATTCTCTGAACTTACTAGAGATGAGTTAGTTTCTAGTCTTACAGAACTTCTGGAAGTCAAGAATCAACTTAGTATCAAATACAAAAAGCTCAAAAAGCTCTTTGCATCTGAAACTAAGAGACTTGAAATAGAAAATTAGGAACTGAAAGAAAAAGTTTTAAAATTAACTAAAGATGCTGAAACATCTTCAAGTTCAGAAAATTCTATTCCAAGCACTAAAAATATTCTGAAAGAATATGACTTGAGCTTCAGAAAGTTCTTATCTAGAGGTATAGGCAGAAGTCAGCTAGCCTCTATGATTTATGGCGTAAGTGGAAACAAGAGAATAGGCATAGGCTTTGAGGGTGAAATACCATATAAACTTGAACCTGTTGATGAGATGATTATCAAATACAAACCTTTGTATGAACAGTTCAAGTATGGCCATTCTCATGACATTAAACACACATCCCACTCTAAGAGTTTCCACATCACACACATAAAGAAGAATGCTGTTGCATATTCTGGTAAATCTTATGTGAAATCTCAGTTCTAACATAACTTGAGAAGGACTAACCCCAAAGGACCCAAAAGAATGTGGGTACCTAAGGATAAGATAATTCTTGTTGCAGATCTCCTTCAAAGCTCAAAAGAAAAATATCTCATGGTACCTGGACTCTGGGTGCTCACGTCACATGACAGGAAGAAGGTCTATGTTCCAAGATCTAGAACTTAAATCTCCTGGAGAAGTAAAGTTTGGAGGGAATCAGAAGGGCAAGATCATTGGCTCAGGAACCATATGTATTGGTAACTCTCCCTTTATAATTAATGTTCTTCTAGTAGATGGATTAGCTCATAACTTATTGTCCATAAGTCAATTAAGTGACAATAGTTATAACATAATCGTTAATAAAAATTCTTGTAAGCTATTAGTCAAAAGGATGGCTCAATCCTATTTATAGGCAAGAGAAAGAACAACATTTATAAGATTGATCTTTCAGATCTTAATAATCAAAAGGTTACTTGCCTTATGTCTGTTAGTGAAGAGCAGTGGGTCTGGCACAGAAGATTGGATCATGCTAGTTTGAGAAAGATCTCTCAGATTAACAAACTCAATCTAGTCAGAGGACTCCCAAATCTGAAATACAAATCAGATGCTCTTTGCGAAGCATGTCAGAAAGGGAAGTTTTCAAAACCTTCGTTCAAGTCTAAAAATGTTGTCTCTTCCTCTAGGCAGCTAGAACTTCTGCACATTGATCTTTTTGGCCCAGTCAAAACAGCATCAATCAGAGGGAAGAAATATGGATTAGTCATCATAGACGACTATAGCAGATGGACGTGGGTAAAGTTCTTAAAATACAAGGATGAGTCACATTCGGTGTTCTTTGACTTCTGTACTCAGATTCAATTTAAAAAGAAATGCAAAATTAGAAAAGTCAGAAGTGATCATGGTGGTGAATTTGATAACAGATTCTTTGAAATTTATTTCAAAGAAAATGTTATTGCCCATGATTTCTCTTGTCCTAGAACTCCACAGCAAAATGGAGTTGTAGAACGAAAGAATAGGACTCTACAAGAAATGGCCAGAACCATGATCAATGAGACTAATATGGCTAAGCATTTCTGGAAGAAGCAATTAACATATCATGTTATATTCAAAATAGAATTTCCATTAGACCTATTCTAAATAAGACTCCTTATGAATTGTGGAAGAACAGAAAGCCCAACATTTCATATTTCCATCCATTTGGATGTGTATGCTATATTCTGAATACTAAAGATCATCTGAACAAGTTTGATTCTAAGGCTCAGAAGTGTTTCCTTCTTGGATATTCTGAACGCTCTAAAGGCTACAGAGTATACAATACTGAAACTCTGGTAGTTGAGGAATCAATCAATATCAGATTTGATGATAAGCTCAGTCTTGAAAAGCCAAAGCAGTTTGAGAATTTTGCAGATATAGATATCTCTAACTCAGATCATGAAGAACCCAAGAGTAAGGATGTATTAGAATATCATGTTGCAGCGTCTTTAGAGAATCTCAGAATTTCTGAAGAGCCAACACTCAGAAGATCTTCTAGACTCAACTCTGCTCATCCAGAAGATGTCATAATTGTAAAGAAAGATGATCCCATCAGAACAAGAGCATTCCTTAAGAACAATGCAGAATGTCAATTTGGTTTAGTGTCTTTTATTGAGCCAACTTCTGTTGATCAAGCTCTGGAAGATGCTGATTGGATAATTGCCATGCAAGAAAAGTTAAATCAGTTTACAAGGAATGACGTTTGGGATCTGGTTCCAAGACCTAAAGGATTCAATATCATTGGAACGAAATGGGTCTTTAGAAATAAGCTGAGTGAGATAGGTGATGTCATCAGAAACAAAGCCAGACTGGTTGCTCAAGGCTATAGTCAGCAAGAAGGCATTGACTATACAGAAACCTTTGCACCAGTGGCCAGGTTAGAATCTATTCATTTATTAATTTCTTTTGCCACTCAGAATAACATCACTCTGTATCAGATGGATGTTAAGAGTGCCTTTTTATATGGTTATATAGATGAATAAGTATATGTCCACCAGCCTCCTTGTTTTGAAGACTCTAAGTCTCCAGAACATGTTTTTAAACTAAAGAAATCATTATATAGATTGAAGCAAGCTCCCAGAGCTTGGTATGAAAGATTAAGTTATTTCCTTCTGGATAATGGTTTCACCAGAGGACAAGTAGGAACAACTCTCTGTCATACCCCAAAATTTGCCCTCCTCTTTTCATCTTCAAAGATTCGAGGTTCAAGGGTTTTCTCAAGACAATCTCTCCTATCCTAAATAAGGGTTTGCAGTTTATCAAATGATTTTGAATTTCTGAGGCCTCAAATGGATCTCAAGGTGTCACATATGTATCAAAGCATCTCCAGGTCAAAAGTCAAGCTTCAATTCCAAGAATTCCTCACTCAATGGCTCAGATGATCAATAGTCGACTATGTTGACCTAAAAGTCAACTATAGTCAAAATACAGTCAAAACGCCTGACTTTTGGTAAATATCAAGTATTTGAAGTGATATCCATCATTTGATCAAAGGTTGATCATGATCCATTAATAAAAGCTCGGAAATGAACAAAGAAAAGGATCAAATTAGGGTTTTTAAAGGAGAAAGTCAACTCAACTTTGACTGGCCATAACTTTCACATGGAGCATCAAAAATTTCCCAACCAAAACACATTCTGAAGGAAATTGGATTCTCTACAACTTTGTCTCTCACAAGCCAAGGCCAAAAATGCATCAATTTGAAGATATGGTCAAGGAGATTATATGTCCTCCAAAAAGTCAACAAAAATACCTTTTGGGTCAAAGCTCATAACTTGAGCATGGAAGCTTCAATTGAGATGAAACCAAAAGGAACATTTAGAGGACACCTTAAGCTTTCTAAATTGATCAAGAATACCTCCATGGGCTTAAAATTGAGAGAGATACGCATGGTTGAAGTTGAGCAATTTTTGAGATATACATGAAACCCTAAGTGATGAATCTTGAACTTCTTAGTTAATGGGCCTAAGATTTCCACTTCAAATATATTCATGACCCAAATAAGGACCTCTAAATCCATTCTTCTATTTTTATTTCTTTTATATTGAATTTTGTTCAATAAAATTCAATTTAAATTAAATAAATGATGGAGATGTTCTAAAGAATGCACAAGGATAATTTTTCAATCAAAGTCATGATCACAATATCATTAAGATTAATTTGGTTTGATGATAGAAAAATATTAGATAAAAATAGAGAAAAAATCATGTAATTTTAATCAATTTTCTTTCTCTCTTGATAAGTGATAGCCAGGCCCAAAAGAAACCCTAGGAGGACCATGTATATTCAAAAAAATATTCAGAATAAAAGAGGGGACGAAAAAAGAGGGCAAGGGCTGCGTTCCAAAGCATTCTCCAAGCTTTCCAAATCGCAAGAAACTTGGGCATACGAGTTTTGAAGTTGCAGCAAATTTCCAACACAACTAATGGTTGCAATCCCTTCCTGAGATCCCCAAGAACTTATCTCGACCATCCCTAAAGCTTGGCGCCGTCGGAAACAGTATCACTCCTCTTCACGAGAGGTGAGTTTTATCAAATTTGTATCTACTGACTCACGCATCATTAACTTGTTTTAAGTGTATAATTATGTTCAGGATGTTATTTAGAGTGGATTTAACGTATTACATGTGAGCTTGAGCGCATAGAACTCATAGTGCCATTATTAGGGCAAGTTTCTCTGTTTCTTCGTATAGCAGTTTTCAGGTGTTTTCAGGGAAAACGGAGTGCACCACCGGACTCGCAACCCCCAAATTAGCTAGTCAGGGAAAACGGAGTGCACCACCGGACTCACACCGGAGAAGAAGGTCGCGACCGTCGTCCACGGCGGCGTCTGCAAGTCAAAGGCCCCACTAGAGAGTTTGACCGTCGACGTGTCCAAACTCTGGGGTGTTATTGGTTTGTTCAAAGAATCAAAGACCATGGTTTGCGCGCGCTGCAACGTGATTGATGGGTCGACGAGGAGATGTTCTCTCTCTCCATACCATTGGTGAGTGCAAAGATCAGTGGGCCAGGTTTGACTTTCGTTTCAAATCTCCAGCATTAATTCACTTTCACAATATAAAATTTTCGGATTATACTAATGATAAAAGGAGAAACTAGCACAAGCGGTTAAGGGAGAAGGTTTGTCACCAGCGGGTCCTGGGTTCGATACCCAGTGTCCTCTTTCATTTTTCATCAATTTTCTGGTAAAACCATGTGCTAGATCCAGCGCTTGTTCCCATCATCCGCCCACCGTACACCCTCGCCACAGAGCCACAGGATCTCCCATAACTCTAATCTAACGCACTCAAAGCTAAGGTTTACCGTAGACCTTCAAAAGCTCACCACATAGAATTAAAAACCAGGTTTTATTTAATATTTTTATTTATTTGTTTAGTTAAATATTTAAGTTAAATATTGATTAACGTTTAATTTAATGGGTTTATTTAATTAGGATTAAAATTAGGATTAGGGTTATATTAGGTTTTAGGAATTATATCTTCCGATTATTTTGATTACCCGATTTATTTATTTTAACCAATTTTAATTATTAAAAATCACAATAAAAACCCTAGAAAGATTATATGCATTAGGGTTTGCCCCCAATCCTACTGTTCTTTGGCAAAAACATTAATCCCCAATCAATTCTCTCCTCGACCCGACTAAGTCTATTAGTCACAATGACGAGAGATAAAATAATAAAATGATAAAACCCATATTTAATCACAAAATTTAAAACACATTTTATTTGCTGCCCGCGACGGTCGAATCTATCGATCAGAGCAACCAGCAATACATTATTTAATCCGTTAACCATAATGATCAAACCTATTGATCATCGCAACTAACGGTGACATATTAAATCAGGGTTGTACGCCCAAACATTCAAAAATACACTAAACCACGAAACTACAGATTTTCATCTCTTCAATACTGCGATTTTCAAATCTACGACAAGGTAATTCAAAATACCTTCGAACATCGCATTTCAAAAACTACGATAGGCCATTCAAATAGCCTTCAAACCATATCAAATCAAATTTAAAGGCGTACAACCCTGTGCCCAAACTACGTTGACTCTGATTCTCCCTAAGGAGATACGTAGGCACTTGGTAACAAGGCGAGTCCCCTTCCCCATAAATCTCATTTTTTCCCGATTTGTTTTCCCTTAATTATTAACCCTTGAAAGCATAAACCTTGCCTTAATACTCTTAGCCATAAAACTGTTAACTTAGACTGAAAACCTTAGGAAAGGGTTGAGGGTGCCTAACACCTTCCCTCAACCTGATTATAATAATCTTACCCCAATCTCTTAATTGCGTAAGGTTTCCTATTCGCCTTGGTAGAATAGGTGGCGACTCTAAAATCTATATTTTTAGGGCAGGTTGCTACAGCTGGCGACTCTGTTGGGGATAACTATAATGGTGAATTATTAGGCTCCTAAGGCTTGAAAGGGTTTATGGTTTATTGTAAATATTTAAAATTTTATTTATTTATTTATTTACTTGCAATTACATTTATTTACCGCAATTCATTTATTTACTGCAATTCAATTAAATGTTTATTTATTTGAATATGTGTTATTTCATTGCTTTTTGGGATATAAATTGTTGTTAAACCTAAGCGTGGGAGTTATATTTAAGACCAGAGGGGAATTACATCGCCTACGAGTCTTATTATAATTCCACTCAGAGTGGGTTGAATATCCGGAAATGTCTGATACGAGGCTTGACCTTGTTGAGGGCAGGACTTGGTATTTGGGTGATCTCTCTGGGAACCTACCCCTTTAAATTTGAACCTCATGGATAAATGAGTTGTTCTAAATTCCAAAGAGACAAAAAGTCTCGGCGGATACGAACGATCCCATGAGACCTTCTAGAACACACCAATGGGAAGGGTAGGCACCCTAAGCCGTTACGTCGAACCTATGAACCTAGGGCTTATGTGCTTATGTGCTTATTATATATGTGCAATTTATATACTGCGAATGTCTTGCGTTTAATTTTTGCAGGTATTCCTACGCGTTCCCTGGCCTGCAGGGACTCTATTTCCAAGACCATGTCCTTCCCACGAAGGACACCTCCATTTATGCACGTTGATTGGCCTCACGATGGCCATGAGACTTAGTGACTGTCATGAACAATTACCCCGCACCTGCATTTACGCACTCCCTAACCTGTAGGGAGTATCCTTTTATATCTTTGTACTCTTACAACTATGTGTCCTTCCCACGAAGGACATCTTCGTTTACGCACGTCAATTGGCCTCTCGATGGCCATGCGATCTAGTGACTGTCTTGAACGGTCACCTCGCGCCTACATCTATGCATTCCCTAGCCTATAGGGATTCTAATTCCAAAATCGCATCCTTCGTACGAAGGACATCTTTGTTAGCATACGTCAATTGGCCTCTCGATGGCCATGCGATTCAGTGACTATCTTGAACGGTCACCCCGTGCTTACATATACGCATTCCCTAGCCTATAGGGATTCTGTTTCTAAAAATCACATCCCTCATACATAAGACAACTTCATTAGCATACGTTCGATTGGCCTCTCGGTGGCTATGAGATCTAGTGACTGTCCAGAACGGTTACTCTGTGCTTGTTTCCGCGCACCCTCTAACTTGTAGGGTTTGGATCCCATCTATACATCTTCCATCCCTAGCCTGAAGGGATTTCACTTCAATTTATCCAATATAGTCCTTAGATAGGTTGTGTTCCGCATAGAGAACCTTCCCACGAGGGACAACTTCATTGGTACAAGTCGAACGGCCTCTCGATGGCCATGAGACTTGGTGACTGTCTTGAATGGTCACCAGCCGCTACCTTCTGCATACTCCCTAATCTAAGGGATTCCCATTGGCGTACCATAACATCAAGCTTGCACATATTTCACTAGGGTCTAATGTCGCCTTTAAGGCTATCCCTAGGATTATACGTCGTACGTCTGCATTGAATACACGGAGTTATAATACAAGGAGTCTCTCGCATACGCATGCATTTGCATTTTCATGCATTCATACATTTACATTTGCATATCCATCTTCGCCCGCGTCCACGCATTCCGTGCTAGCCGATTTCCCGAGACTCACAAAAAAAAATACAAAGGATCGTAGACTATGGAGGATAAATTATCGAGAACGAACTTGGTCTCACAAGGATAAAAAGGAATGCCTTTCACCACGCCGGCCGCATGTCCATGCCTTGTCGTAGTAGTGTTGTGGATACAACAAAGGTTATCGTCGAGCAAGGATTAGTTCAAAAAAGAGGTTCCCTCATAGATACACTTAAGGGGTATCTAGTCATAAAGGGGTTCATCTATGAACATAGCAAAGCTTACAAGGACGCTCTACGATAACTTGAGGGGCAAGGATTTGTCCAACTGGGGCAACACCCTAAACAAAGATGTACATCTACGATGAAGGGAAGGCGACATATGCTAAATCCCCACCAAGGGGCAAAAGGTCATAGATTTTCTTCATCAATTTACAAACGCTGAAGGCTGCAAATGGTGTGATGCTATTCTCTGGAGAAGCAAAAGAGGTTCAATATAAGGAAACTCATGAAGTTCCGAAACGACGAAAACCCACCGCTACTAATTTATTCCCGATAGGTTCGACATACCCAAGGAGAATTCGAGATTATGCTTTACTTCTACAAGTCCATGAACTAAGGAGTAAAACAAGGTCAACAGATTCTCAAAGGAGATTGCCCCTAGGATCAATAGGTTTATCATTTCAAGTTGTAACTTCTACGATCACAAAGTGTTGTTTGACGTAAAATGTTGTATCTTTCGCATAGTGATTCAATAAAATAATCATGCATGTTTTGAAATCAATTCATTCGCTTCATTCGCTCACTACTACGACTTTCCACTCGCACCCTTCTATTATATTTCAATTTCGACTTTCAATTATTAACAAACTTAAGGGAGAATGACGAACACAAATAACTAAGTCTCGCTAAAGAGGTTCAATCTAAGGAAACTCATGAAGTTCCGAAATGACGAAAACCCACCGCTACTAATTTATTCCCGATAGGTTCGACATACCCAAGGAGAATTCGAGATTATGCTTTACTTCTACAAGTCCATGAACTAAGGAGTAAAACAAGGTCAACAGATTCTCAAAGGAGATTGCCCCTAGGATCAATAGGTTTATCATTTCAAGTTGTAACTTCTACGATCACAAAGTGTTGTTTGACGTAAAATGTTGTATCTTTCGCATAGTGATTCAATAAAATAATCATGCATGTTTTGAAATCAATTCATTCGCTTCATTCGCTCACTACTACGACTTTCCACTCGCACCCTTCTATTATATTTCAATTTCGACTTTCAATTATTAACAAACTTAAGGGAGAATGACGAACACAAATAACTAAGTCTCGCTAAACTTATGCTTTCAAGGTAGGACCGAACCGACGATGTACAGGCATTGTTTCAATTCCCAAACAGTGGAGATATAAGGATGTTAATCCCTCGTCACCCCCTCAAGCCAGGAGTTGGAGTTTGTTGCTACTTTTAAAAAAAACCTTGATTTCAACCAGGGGCAGGGTAGATTTCAATTAATTCAATGGTGTATTTTGGTTGTCAAAGAGAATCAGTCAATCCAAGCAAGGATTCAAACAAAGGTTCAAGCATAAGGCTCAAGCATATCTTATTCCTCGCGTTCATCTAAGATTGGGGAAGCAATGGAGATAACATTCACAATAATCTTCTTCCTCAATACATTATTCAAGATCGAGGACGCATCAAGGTCGAAGCTTACAAATCAAAGTCAACATGGCAGTCACAATATTCAATATCCAAGGATCAATATTTCCAAAGGAGTATTAAAAAAAGAAAAAGGAGAAAAGCGCCCGCTAAGTCAAAATGGAAAATTTCATAAAAGAAAACAAAAATGACTTAGGCAAAAATTAGGGCATCCCGATGGACCAAACTCAAAGAAATTGGTTCATGCAAAAATAAGGGAGAAACAAAGGCGAAATACAAAGGATAATCTTGTGACTGTCAAATCATCGAAGCTTCCCATCAAAGCTTGGATCTTTACAACATTTTTATCAATGCTTGGATCTCTACTAAGGCTTCTACTCAACATCAAAACTGAAGCGATTCTCTTGCAAATAAAGCACATTCATTGGATTAGGCGAATTTTTAGGATTCGGAGAACATTAAGGAGAAAGGGGTGGGTTAAATAAATTTTGAGCCTTATATCCGTTGTTTCTTAAACCATGAACAAGGCTAAGTTACAACATTTAAAAGTCCTAATTGAGGCAAGGTTAACTATGAAAGCATATTAGCAGGATTTGTTATACTGACTCCTAGGTTTGTTAAAACCATTTCTGACCACTGCGCTTCTTCAAGCATTCATCCAGTCCTAATTCATAACGGACTTCGATTCCAAAACTTGCATACGCATTACATTGGAGTTACTCCTCGAAGGATACAACCCCATCTACGAATATACAATTAGCATCGAGGAAATATCGAAATTGGTCGATCATTTCTAATAAAGACTCTGGAATGGGGGGAACCACATCTAGGGAGTTCTCCTAAACAGAGGAAAAATTTCAAGGGTTACAGGGGCATGCAATCAAACATCCTATTAACTAGGGGGCATTCATCCTAGAGGTTCAATCGACTTGAGTCACATCTCGAAGCAATCTCAATCAGGGGCATGTCGAACATGGGAAGAATTCAAATTTAAATGGATGGAACACTAAGGATAGCCCTCCATATCCTGGAGTTCAGGGGCATACCCTTCAATCTAAACGTCGAAGCATATGACAAGGTTATTTCTCGAAGTACTTCCTTCATGGCTTGGCGATCAGGGGCATCTTTTTCCACTAAACATTGGGGCATTGGATATCAAATCCATAAGGTAAACAACTCAAAGGGTTAAAGGTGTGGAGAACCTCAAAAGGTTAAAGGCGTGGAGTATTTCAAAAATACAAACTGGGGCAAGGCGCACGACGTAAGGAAAAGGTATTCTCACACTTTACAACATCGAACAAATCTTCCTCCTAACTACGACCTCCAAAATTCAAGAAAACAGGGATTGGGAAGTCGCGCTAGCATTGCACCCCCACCTTATCAAACAAACCTACAACTCTAGTGAGCTATATACGCTTTGGTTATCAACAACCTATCATTGGAGCATCATGCAAAAACACATAAATCATGCATACATTGTTTGATACATTACACCATACCTTTTTAGGTAGTCTTCTTTAAGACAAACCTCAAGATCCTTTCTAAGAACATTTCTAGGTAGTCTTCTTTAAGACAATCATCGTCATTTCCAAGAACCTTTTTAGGTAGTCTTCTTCAAGACATTCTTTTTCTAAGTACCTTTTAGGGTAGTCTTCTCCAAGACATTCTTTTTCTAAGTACCTTTTCAGGTAGTCTTCTTAAAGACATTCTTTTTCTAAATACCTTTTCAGGTAGTCTTCTTTAAGAAAATTTGTCATCCTTTTCAAGAACCTCTCCAGGTAGTCTTCTTTAAGACATTCTAAGAACCTTTTTAGGTGGCCTTTTTCTAAGACATCCATTATCCTTTCCAAGAACCTTTGTAGGTAGTCTTTTTAAGACATATATTTTAGCCTTTCCAGGAAGTCTTCTTTAAGACATTCCTTATCCTTCGCTCAGAACCTTTTCAGGTAGTCTTCTTTAAGATAAATTGCGTCCTTTGCTAAGAACCTTTTCAGGTAGTCTTCTTTAGGACAGATGTTCATATCCATTCCAGAAACCTTTTCAGGTAGTCTTATATAAGACATTATTTCGTTCCACTCATTACATCAACCAACATACGCATGAGCATAAGCATTATCCCATACATCAAAACAGCCAAGTCATTACTCTGGTGCTAAACCACATTGTCCACCTGCTTCCCGGTAACCTTACCGATGCCAGTAACCCTACTGAGATATTTTTCCCAATCTCCTGATTGATGCTTTTCGGTAACCTTACCGATGCCAGTAACCTTACTGAGTGTTTATTTTCCAATCGCCTCATTGATGCTTCCGGTAACCTTACCGATGCCAGTAACCTTACTGAGTGTTTATTCTCCAATCACCTGATCGAGGCACCCCGGTAACCTTACCGATGATAGCAACCTTGTCGTTCATTTCACTCATAAACATATACATACGCACTAGCATATACATATCATCTAGCACATTCACATATTACAAAAAGCCCAGTTCCAACCCTCATGTTGTGATAGGTGTGTTTTCTGACCCACGAGTCACGAGTTTCCAACCCTCGTGTTGTGATAGGTGTGTTCTCCGACCCTCGAGTCGTGAATACCTGACCCTTGAGTCATGAGTTTCTGAACATATCGTTTCCTTCCGACCCGCGAGTCGTAAAACATTTGACATGCTATTGTCTCTGACTCGCGAGTCGTAAAACATTTGACATGCTTTTTCCTCCGACCCGCGAGTCGTAAAACATTCGACGTGCTACTTTCTCTGACCCGCGAGTCGTAAAACTTTTGACGTGCTATTTTCTCCGACCCACGAGTCGCGAGTCTCCAAACAAGTGATGTTTCCCAACTGTTATTCCCAATTTTGACGACAAGGAAGTGGTCCTCCCCACAAAACTTGTTTCCCAACTGCTATTCCCAATTTTGATGACAAGGAAGTGGTCCTCACCATAAACTTGTTTCCCAACTATGATGGCAAGGAGGTATGGCCGCCCACGACGACTTACTAGAGCTAGTAAGTGGGCCACACCACAAACTTGTTTCCCAACTACGATGACAAGGAAGTGGGCAGCACCACAAACTTGTTTCCCAACTACGATAGGGAGTAGGTATACCGACCACGAAGACTTACTAGGGCTATAGTAAGTGGGTTATCTACGAACTGCAAACCACCATAGCAAGGTAAACTCATTCTACACAGTATTCATCACGTTAGTCCCTTGGCAGTGATCTCCTTCAAATTATCTCGCTGATTAATGTCATGTTAGTCCCCTGGCAGTGATATAAAGCTACGTATCTTTGCAAATAGGGATTTATTTTCCCTAATCACAAGGTTTCTCAAACAGTTCTTCAATTGGGTTTATCACGTTAGTCCCTCGGCAGTGATCTTCTTCAAAATTTCATCAATAACAAACAAGGTTCTATTTTTCTTTTCCAAAGTTACTAACTTCAACTAACAATCAATCATGCATCATTCAATTAACATACCTCATTCATACATAATGCATATACATACATCGCTCTCATTTATTTTGAGAAGCTCACTGCATCATACATTACATGCATCATAACATTGCATAAAATTCAGGCTGCCTTTTTAGGCTATGCTACAATCAGAGCATCTGGTTCCTTCCAGAAAGTATTTGCTTCATATGCCAAAAAATGGTATTTACCTTGGGTGGCATCTTTAAGCCCATCTCCCGCAGAGCATCCTTCCCAACAAGTGCAAATTTCAGGGCATTTCAATGTTCAATCATCTTCTACCTTTAGACCACGGTAGGCAGACGTGCCTATCCGATTCCTCAGGTTTAAGAAGATTGAACAAGGGCAGCTGTCATACCCCAAAATTTGCCATCCTCTTTTCATCTTCAAAGATTCAAGGTTCAAGGGTTTTCTCAAGACAATCTCTCCTATCCTAAATAAGGGTTTGCAGTTTATCAAAGGATTTTGAATTTCTGAGGCCTCAAATGGATCTCAAGGTGTCACATATGTATCAAAGCATCTCCAGGTCAAAAGTCAAGCTTCAATTCCAAGGATTGCTCACTCAATGGCTCAGATGATCAATAGTCGACTATGTTGACCTAAAAGTCAACTATAGTCAAAATACAGTCAAAACGCCTGACTTTTGGTAAATATCAAGTATTTGAAGTGATATCCATCATTTGATCAAAGGTTGATCATGATCCATTAATAAAAGCTCGGAAATGAACAAAGAAAAGGTTCAAATTAGGATTTTTAAAGGAGAAAGTCAACTCAACTTTGACTGGCCATAACTTTCACATGGAGCATAAAATATTTCCCAACCAAAGCGTATTCTGAAGGAAATTGGATTCTCTACAACTTTGTCTCTCACAAGCCAAAGCCAAAAATGCATCATTTTGAAGATATGGTCAAGGAGATTATATGTCCTCCAAAAAGTCAACAAAAATACCTTTTGGGTCAAAGCTCATAACTTGAGCATGGAAGCTTCAATTGAGATGAAACCAAAAGGAACATTTAGAGGACACCCTAAGCTTTCTAAATTGATCAAGAATACCTCCATGGGCTTAAAATTGAGAGAGATACGCATGGTTGAAGTTGAGCAATTTTTGAGATATACATGAAACCCTAAGTGATGAATCTTAAACTTCTTAGTTAATGGGCCTAAGATTTCCACTTCAAATATATTCATGACCCAAATAAGGACCTCTAAATAGATTCTTCTATTTTTATTTCTTTTATATTGAATTTTGTTCAATTAAATTCAATTTAAATTAAATAAATGATGGAGATGTTCTAAAGAATGCACAAGGATAATTTTTCAATCAAAGTCATGATCACAATATCATTAAGATTAATTTGGTTTGATGATAGAAAAATATTAGATAAAAATAGAGAAAAAATCATGTAATTTTAATCAATTTTCTTTCTCTCTTGATAAGTGATAGCCAGACCCAAAAGAAACCCTACGAGGACCATATATATTCAAAAAAATATTCAGAATAAAAGAGGGGACGAAAAAAGAGGGCAAGGGCTGCGTTCCAAAGCATTCTCCAAGCTTTCCAAATCGCAAGAAACTAGGGCATACGAGTTTTGAAGTTGCAGCGAATTTCCAACACAACTAATGGTTGCAATTCCTTCCTGAGATCCCCAAGAACTTATCTCGACCATCCCTGAAGCTTGGCGCCGCCGGAAACAGTATCACTCCTCTTCACGAGAGGTGAGTTTTATCAAATTTGTATCTACTGACTCACGCATCATTAACTTGTTTTAAGTGTATAATTATGTCCAGGATGTTATTTAGAATGGATTTAACGTATTACATGTGAGCTTGAGCGCATAGAACTCAGAGTGCCATTATTAGGGCAAGTTTCTCTGTTTCTTCGTATAGCAGTTTTCAGGGCAAACGGAGTGCACCACTAGACTCGCAGCCCCCAAATTAGCTAGTCTGGACGCTTTCCATTTGTCGTTTCGATCGCGTGTGCAGAATCAAGAAAATCCCACACCGGATAAGAAGGTCGCGACCGTCATCCACGGCGGCGTCTGCAAGTCAAAGGCCCCACTACAGAGTTTGACCGTCGACGTGTCCAAACTCTGGGGTGTTATTGGTTTGTTCAAAGAATCAAAGACCATGGTTTGCGCGCGCTGCAACGTGATTGGTGGGTCGACGAGGAGATGTTCTCTCTCTCCATACCATTGGTGAGTGCAAAGATCAGTGGGCCAGGTTTGACTTTCGTTTCAAATCTCCAGCATTAATTCACTTTCATAATATAGTATTTTCGGATTATACTAATGATAAAAGGAGAAACTAGCACAAGCGGGTAAGGGAGAAGGTTTGTCACCAGCGGGTTCTGGGTTCGATACCCAGTGTCCTCTTTCATTTTTCATCAATTTTCTGGTAAAACCATGTGCTAGATCCAACACTTGTTCCTATCATCCGCCCACCGTACACCCTCGCCACAAAGCCACAGGATCTCCCATAACTCTAATCTAACGCACTCAAAGCTAAGGTTTACCGTAGACCTTCAAAAGCTCACCACACAGAATTAAAAACCAGGTTTTATTTAATATTTTTATTTATTTGTTTAGTTAAATATTTAAGTTAAATATTGATTAAGGTTTAATTTAATGGGTTTATTTAATTAGGATTAAAATTAGGATTAGGGTTATATTAGGTTTTAGGAATTATATTTTTCAATTATTTTGATTACCCGATTTAATTATTTTAACCAATTTTAATTAATAAAAATCACAATAAAAACCCTAGAAAGATTATATGCATTAGGGTTTGCCCCCAATCCTACTGTTCTTTGGCAAAAACATTAATCCCCAATCAATTCTCTCCTCGACCCGACTAAATCTATTATTCGCAATGACGAGAGATAAAATAATAAAATGATAAAACCCATATTTAATCACAAAATTTAAAACACATTTTATTTGCTGCCCGCGACGGTCGAATCTATCGATCAGAGCAACCAACAATACATTATTTAATCCGTTAACTATAATGATCAAACCTATTGATCATCGCAACTAACGGTGACATATTAAATCAAGGTTGTACGCCCAAACATTTAAAAATACACTAAACCACGAAACTACAGATTTTCATCTCTTCAATACTGCGATTTTCAAATATACGACAAGGTAATTCAAAATACCTTCGAACTTCGCATTTCAAAAACTACGATAGGCCATTCAAAAAGCCTTCAAACCATGTCAAATCAAATTCAAAGGCGTAAAACCCTGTGCCCGAACTACGTTGACTCTGATTCTCCCTAAGGAGATACGTAGGCACTTGGTAACAAGGCGAGTCCCCTTCCCCATAAATCTCATTTTTTTCCGATTTGTTTTCCCTTAATTATTAACCCTTGAAAGCATAAACCTTGCCTTAATACTCTTATCCATAAAACTGTTAACTTAGACTAAAAACCTTAGGAAAGGGTTGAGGGTGCCTAACACCTTCCCTCGACTTGATTATAATAATCTTACCCCGATCTCTTAACTGCGTAAGGTTTCCTATTCGCCTTGGTAGAATAGGTGGCGACCCTAAAATCTATATTTTTAGGGCAGGTTGCTACACTCTCTTCTGTAAAACCTTTAAAAAGGATATTTTAATTTGTCAAATTTATGTAGATGATATTATTTTTGGAACATCTAATGCTACACTTGGAAAGGAGTTTGCTAAGTCTATGCAGGCAGAATTTGAGATGAGCATGATGGGAGAACTCAAGTACTTCCTAGGCATTCAGATCAATCAAACTTCTAAAGGAACTTATGTTCATCAGACTAAGTATGTCAAAGAGCTTCTGAAGAAGTTTAATCTATCTGAAAGTAAAGAAGCAAAGACTCTAATGCATCCGACGTGTGTATTAGGTAAGGATGAGGTAAGCAAGAAGGTAGATCATAAGATCTACAGAGGTATGATAGGATCTCTTCTCTATCTAACTGCTTCTAGACCTGATATTTTATTCAGCGTATGCTTGTGTGCTAGATTCCAATCAGGTTCTAGAGAATCTCAGTTAACTGCTGTTAAGAGAATTCTTAGGTATCTGAAAGGTATTACTAATGTTGGTTTAGTCTACAGAAGATCTGAAGAATACAACTTAGTAGGATATTGTGATGCTGATTACGCTGGAGATAGAGTTGAAAGGAAAAGTACTTCTGGAAGCTGTCAATTTCTGGGAAGTAACCTGATCTCCTGGTACAGCAAGAAGCAAGCCACAATTGCACTATCTACTACATAAGCAGAATATGTTGTTGCTGCTGGATGTAGTACACAGATGCTCTGGATGAAAAGTCAGCTAGAAGACTATCAGATATATGAGAGTAACATTCCTATATTCTGTGATAATACTTCTGCTATTTGTTTATCTAAGAATCCTATTTTACATTCTAAAACTAAACATATAGAGATTAAACATCACTTTATTTGGGACTATGTTCAGAAGGGTGTTCTTTCTTTAAACTTTGTTGATACAGAACATCAGTGGGCTGATATCTTTACAAAACGCCTTGCTGAAGATAGGCTTAAGTTCATTCTGAAGAACATCAGTATGGACTTATGCCCAAAATGAAGGTGTTGAGAAGATCTGATATATGGATTAGATTGAAAATGTTTATTTATTTTCTTATCAAATGTTCTATGTATGTATGATCATTTAGATACTATGATTATGTTATTGCTAACGTTTCATTTGTCTAAGTATGATACAGAACTTCTGTTAAAGCAAAACAATTGTCACCAGCTATTCCAGATGATGACTACGTGTTCATTCTGAAGGGACAAGCATGCGTGCAGTTGATGAGACGCCGCCCTAGGTAACTATGCAAATCTTTTCAAATCTCACGCTATCTCCACTAACGTCTCTCAACATTAAATGTGACTGATTCTTTGCATTCTGTAACTGCTCACATTCAGAATTTCATTGCATTTTGTTTTCAAGTCCGTGTCAATATAAATCCATATCATATCCATTTTCTCTCTTTTCACGCATTCATCATCTCTCGTTATATGCATTTCTGTCTTCTCTTCTCTCTTTTCAAAAACCCTAAAAGTAAGAAAACCAGAAATCTTCAATGGCTTGTTCATCTAAGCAACAAGTTGGTTCGTCCTCTCAACAACAAGAACAAGTTCAACAACAACAATAAAATGTTCCACAAAAGACCTGTTTGATTCCTATGGATGAATTAGAAGTTCTTGCTGAAATGATGGTCGATTTTGATAATCTCAAAGAACATGACATTCATTTGAAGGATAACATGTTATTTCAGGGCTAGGAAGCATTTTTCTACCATTTACGTTGACCAGTTTACGCAGATTTGGTCAAATAATTTTGGGTTCATGCTTCAATCATGCCAAAAGCAATTCCTTCCTGTCATACCCCAAAATTTGCCCACACTATTTCTTCTATTCAAGTTTCAAATCCATATGCAAAGCTCCTATACAAATTCTCCTATACAAAGTTCTGAACTAGGGTTTGGTTCTTTCAAAGGAAAATCACTGAATCAATGGCTCAAGGTGGTTCCATAGGGTCACAAACATCCCAAAGAATCTCCATGTAAAGTTCCAAGCCAGTCAGAGAAAGTTGAGTCCCTCAAATCTTGATTAGGGCAACAATCGACTCTCAAGGGCAAAATAGTCATTTCAAGTCAATACACAGTCAAAATTCAAGATATTTGGTCAGCAACATCCTCTTAACCCTAAAATCATCATTTGATCAAGGGTTGATCATGATGATACAAGGAAAGATCAGAAAAGTCAAAAGTCAAAAGTTACTATTTTGGGCATAAACTGAAAAAAGTCAACCAAACTTTGAAAATTCACCAAATATTCATACTTCATCAGAAAAATTCCCACCAAAGCTCATTTTGAAGGGAATTCATTCCTCTATCCAATGGTCCAAGAATCAAAGCTCATAGGTCAATAATCTAAGAGATATGGCTTCATACATTATAGGTCCTTTTCAAAAGTCAACAAGAAGACACTTTTTTCAAAAGGGCATAAAATGAGAATGGAAAAGAATTTTGATATGAGACCAAAGACACTGGTTAGAGGACACTCTAAGGTTTCTAGAATGTTTTAGAACACCTCCATACCTCAAAAATTGAGGGAGATACACCATGTCAAAGTTGGACTATTTTTGAGGAAAAAATGTGAAAAGAAAAGGTCCAAGATCCAAAATTCTCCAAATGGGCCTATGACTTCTTCACCCAATCTTCATTAAAAGCCCATGCACGCCCCAAAGATCATATCCTCATATTTTATATTATTTTATTAATTATTTTGTGATTTTAATCATTTAAAATCATGAATTAATTATAAAAAATATATATACAAAAGATATGATTTGTGTCTATATTTCAATCATCATTAATCATCAAATATATCCTACAATCATTACAAATTCGTGCTAAGGCTAATTGATTGGAAAATTTGGATTTTGGACCAAAATTAGAAACTTTAACAAATCAAATTTTCTCAATATGCAAATCAAAGATTGGAGGAGATTTGATTCAATTTCTGTTGCCCTAATTCATCATCTATAAGTACTAAACTATTGCAGACCCCTAGGGTTACGTTTTTGCAGCCTAAGAGAACCAAACTCGAGTGCAAAAATTTGATAAAATTTCAAAAGTGAATTCTTGGTTGCAGGCCGATTCAGAGAATTCTATTGTTCTCAATACGTTCCAGGATCATCACTGAACGATTCTCAATCATCCTCGAGTTCCGGAACGCTAAGAACCAACACCTAAAGCCTTCGGTTTGTCACTTTTTATTTCGTGTCGATTTGCATCATACAAGCATCATTACTTAAAATCAATTGCATATTATTGTTTATCTTGGTGTGTTTATCGATTCTGGAAAATTTGGTGTGTTATTATGCTGTTATGAGTGACTTGCCATGTTAGGGTTCGTACCCTTGAGATTGGGGTTTTTCAAACAACGTAAAATCAGGCTGCAAGGTAGGTACCATTGGTTTCGCGTGGTCGAGACGAATTCAATGGCACCATCGCGCCAAATTATTGTAGCCCTTTGCAGGTATTCGTTATTTTTCAGGTATGGAAGATGAAGTTTTTATGGCGCTGTCGCAAATAAGCGGTGTAAAAGACGTTTTGCAGAGATTTAGAGGTTGAAGACAAAGAGGTGTCACCCTCTGGTTGGTCCAAATGCGCGCGCGTCAGATTTCAAACCCTGGGAGATCCTACGCATTAAGACGTACACGCATGCTGTGTACCCTAGCCCCTGCAACCGTCAGATCCTCGCTAAAGCAGATCCTACGCTCGTGAAGCCGCATGACCATCATGGACCTGCGGAGCCTCGCCGCACCAGATCAAAAGTTATGTTTTCCAGAATTTTTTTTTAATTTTTATTACACAGCCTTTTATTTTAATATTTATATTTATATGTATAAATTATTCCAAATGCTCTTTTTCTTAATAACAAATAACTATTTATTTTTTATTTTGTTCTAAAAAACTTTTTCTTTTTATTTTTATGTGATAATAATTTACTTATTATACGTTATTTATTTTTATAATTATATACTCTTTTTTAAATTATATTATATTTATTTAATTATATTGCCTATTTATTTTAATTTAGATATTTAATTATTTAATCTTTAAAAAATCATATCAAATGCTATTTTAATTCCAAAAACTCCTAAAAATATGTTTACTCTCGATTTAATCGATTTATTATTATATTCCATTTGAATCTTAACCAGGATTGATAATACACTGAAAATATTTTTTTCCCTTTTGTGCCTTGCCTTTTCAGGGTTATCGACATGGTTCACTCCGAATACGCGCCTGATTCAAAACCCAAAGTTAAGTATTTTACTTAATTTAATTTAACTTTCTGTTTGGTTTATTTTATATAAGGGTTTGTTTCGCCTTCTTCTTTTTCTACCTTGTTTCTTTTTCAGGGTTAACCTTAAAGGCGCCCTATCAACCATATCAGATCAAATCATAGCTAAGTACCTTTGCCTATGTTATTATTTTTAAATTTATCTATTCTTTATTTTAGGGTTAATCTTGTTCGCCCTTGAATTAGCAATACACTCAACCTCTTTTGTTTGCCATCTTTTCCTTTTCAGGGTTTGTCAGATGCCAAAGCTACGTGTATTGGTAACCCTAACTCTAATATTTTCTGTTTTAATTTTTAATTATATCCCGCTGGTTTCAATTCCCCTCTCCTCCGCTGGTTACACTTTCCCTTCCCCATTATTATTGTTATATTATTGTGTGGTTAGTAATCTTAGGGAGTGCAAGCCTTAATCAATGTAGATAATTAATTATAGGATAATTTTCTGAATATAATCACGTGATTGGTGCACACACGCACGCTTTTGGGTAACCTCTCTGTTGCCTTGTTGCCTGTTGCCTTGTTGCCTGTTGCCTTGTGTTTTTTTGCAGAATAAGCCAAGTCCCTCGAATACGAGGATACCTCAGCCTGTTGCCTCGATAATTAAAAGGTCATACGACCCTAAATGATGCTGCCTTCGATACACAATTATGACCTCGACCCTCGGAAGTTGCCTACGGAAAAAGGCTGAGGTATCTTCTGGTTGCCTAACGAAAAATGGCTTATTCTGATCCTTGCCTTAGATTACCTGCCCTTCTATGGCATGGGACAGTCTTATGGCAAAGGATGCTTCGACGACCCTTCAACCTCCAAACGAAAGGCTTCCTGCCCCCTTATGGCAAGGATTGACCCTTTCATTCTGAAAGGCTAAAAGAGACCTATCATCTGAGTTTAAGGTAATTGCCCCTAATTGCCTTGCAATGCTCAATTTTCATATTCTTTCTCACAATTCTTCAAAAAACTGGCTACGCTCATTTACGGCTAAAGTCCACTTTTTTTTCTTTCATCTACTTTTTCTAAAGACAAACGAGCAAGCAAAGCAATTAAGAGCCCATGGAAAACCATGGATGCAAAGGGTGCCTTACACCTTCCCTTTGCATAAATTACCCCCCGAACTTAGATTTCTTTAAAAGGTTTTTTCTGTTTCTTTTAGCCTTTCTGAATTTGTTTGGATAAAATAAAAGACGATGGCGACTCATGCTTAACCGCGACATTTCGATCGATAAAAAGTCAGTTCACCGTATTACAGAACTGGCGACTCTGCTGGGGATTTTTCGAATAAAAGAGGGGTTACCTTAAAAGTTTAGGATTCACTTTAAATGTTTTCTATTGTTTGCTTTGTTTGTTTTATTTTTCAGGGGCGTTTTGGGAATTAACTGAAGGACGAATCCTATTCCCGGATTCAAGTACATCTAAGATAGGAAGTGGCATAGTCATGGCGACCTCCTTCATGTATGTGGAGGATTGGTCAATATGAGAGTTCACGCTTGAGTTAGGCCTCTATAGGTGTTTACATGCTTCTCTTGTATGAGGGAGGTTCGTGTGGATACCTGTGGGTGAGTCGGAGCTCAAGAACCGTTAGTAACCTTTAACCCATCCTGACTTTTAGGAACATAGTGGGGGGACTACTCTTGATGTATGTTGAGAGCATAGTCGCTACCCGATACTACAGCTCAGATAGGCTCTTTCTCAAAGTATCATTGCATGGTATGTATGTATCATGTTCGAGGGTGCTTTAGGAGGGTCGACAATTCTAAGTCACTTGGTAGAACCCGTTGCTGAAATTTCCTTATCCGTAGAAATACCCTTGGGAAGGACACTTGATCAAACTCCACGCAAGCCTTAATCCAAAAATTGTGTGATTTGTGTGGATTTACCTGTGTATGTGCATCATGCATACATGCATCATTCATACATGGCATGACTAACCCATTTCAAGGAATTGGAGGTTTTTTAACCGTATGTTGTTTTGTAGGTTGTTTGAATATGGAAACAAAAGGCCGTAAACCGTTCTTCCTCAATTTCAAGAAAGTGCCAACACAATTGAAGATTTTCTGCGACAACATCTCTGGTTCTCTCAAATTCAGTGATTCTCTCAATACACTCATAAGTTTGGTACGAAATAATGTGGATGAAGTTCTTCTCAACACCATGGTTCAATTCTATGATCCGTTACTACATTGCTTCACTTATAGAGATTTTCAGTTAGTACCATCCTTGGAAGAATTCTCCTACTTGCTTGGACTCCCTGTGCTTAATAAAATTCCTTATACTGGTAAAGAAGAAGAGCCTAAGTTGGAAGTCATTGCTGCTGCCCTGCACTTGCCAAGATCAGAAATCGGGAAGGTTTGGATTAGTAAGAAAGAGTATTCTGGATTACCCCTTGATTTCGTCTACGAAAAAGCGGAGATTCTTGCTAAAGCTTCAAGTATGGATGCCTTGGAAGCTGTGTTGTCTCTCTTAATTTATGGACAAGTTTTGTTTTTCCATTATGACAAAATTGTTGATGTGGCTGCTATTAATATATTCCTTAGCAAGAATCTGGTTCCTACTTTACTTGGTGACTTGCTACATTCTATTCATTTTCGAGCATCAAAAAGGAAAGGTTGTGTCCTAGGATGTGCTTCTCTATTGCATAAGTGGTTTATTTCGCACTTACCTCTCTCCGTAAGAAAGAATGAAGAAGGATTAACTTGGGCTCAAAGAATTATGAAGCTTTCTTTCGACGATATCCTATGGTACCAAAAGAAGTTTGAGGGAACCTTGCTATTTGATAGTTGTGGAGATTTCCCTAATATACCTCTTCTTGGTGTTCGTGGAGGAATAACTTATAATCCCATCCTAGCTCGACATCAGTTTGGCTTTGCCTTGAAGGAAAAACCGCGTTCTTTGTTTCTCAGTGCAGAATATTTCCATTATGATTCCGACAAAGAGAAGAAGAGAGACCTTTTCATCAAAGCTTGGATGAAGGTAAAGAAAGTTGGCGCAAAGGATATAGGAAGGAGAAATTATATGCCATGGGATCCATATTTCCAATGGGTTTATGATCGAGTTATGGAATTTGGGATGCCTTATCCATCTGATACACCCATAGTTCCAAGGGTAGCTCCTCCTGCTCCCCCAATTGCATTTGAGCCATACATTCCTGCTCCAAATGAAGACCTGGTTGCAACTGTTAACCGACTGAAAAGGGAAAGGGAAGACTTTGAGAGACGTTTACTAAAAGTGGAAGCTGAAAAAGAGGTGTTAATACAAGATGCCAAAGAGAAAGAGACTTTACTTGATTACTTTTCCCGCAAATGGAAGATTGAAGATTTTGTTTCTCCAGATCAGATTAATTCATGGGAAAACGAAATTTCTAGGCTTGTTCAAGAAAGAGAGGAAATGATCAAGGCACACAAGGAAGAAGTCCGAGTCCTAAAGAGGAGGCGTCGTCAGGAAGACAAAAATCCTGGAATTTAGTGTCTTTATTTATTATTAATTTCTTTTATTTTAATGTAACTTTTGGGGTTATGACCTTACCATTTAATTAATAAATAATGTTTTTTTTTCTCTTTGTTTCAACACGAGTTAAAATTCTTTCAATTCCTTGAGATCATTGCATATGCATAATCATGCATTCATAAACATCGCATCACAGGTTTCATAAAAACAAATGCCTCATCTTTCCGCTGTTTATTTCAGTAAGAAAGATGGATCTCGAACAATCTGTCAAAAATCTTCGAGCTCAGAACAACCAGTTCCAAAAAGTAATCTTTCACTTGGCCAAGGGGCAAGAAGAATTGAAGGCAC
Organism: Vicia villosa; assembly: GCF_029867415.1. NCBI lineage: Eukaryota > Viridiplantae > Streptophyta > Magnoliopsida > Fabales > Fabaceae > Vicia > Vicia villosa. The sequence continues at coordinate 218,873,021 of NC_081182.1, read as the reverse complement.
TTCTGATCGAGAAGGAGAAGAATCAATATAAGCATCAAGGTGGTCAAGATAATCAGAGATCCAAGCCTAAGCGGTCATTTACTCCATTACATATGTCGCTGTCTCAAGCTCTGCAACAACTGCTCAATCAGAACTTGATAACTCTATTGCCTCCATATTCACTTCCTACTAATCCCGCTCCTGGGTACAAGTACCATGCAAGATGTGCTTATCATTCAAACAGTCCTGGTCATGATACAGAGAATTGTGGACCGTTGAAGCACATGATCCAAGACCTCATTGATTGCAAGATCATTGACTTCAATTCACCTGAGAAACCTCATATGGCCAATACTGGGTACAATCGGAAAGGTCGCAATGAACCCAACCAATTTGTGGGGACAATTCTAATCTCTACACCAGTTCAACAACAAAGACGCAAGTCAGATACATCTAAACGTCAGTTTACAAAGATCAACATGTCACTGGCTCAGGCATTACAACATTTGCTGAGAGAGAACTTGATTACTTTAAGGGATCCTCCTGTAAAGCCTAACACTTCCGCCCCTAGCTACAAGCCCAATGCGAGGTGCGCATATCACTCCAATAGCCCTGGGCATGATACAAATGATTGTTGGCCCTTGAAGAACAAGATTCAAGACATGATCGATGCTGGTGAAATTGAATTTTATCATCCCAAGACCCCTGTGGTGATCACTACTCCAATGCCTAATCACAAAAAGATTGATTAATACCTAGAAGGATGAACTTTTTAGATCATTAGATTTACTTTCATTTGCAATTTCTATTCTGTTTGTTTAAACACTCCAATTATGATAGACATTATTTGTTTTAATAATCATCATCAGTGCATTGCATATGTTTGTCTTGAATAAATTATTTCGCTATCACTCCTTTTAAATTATGTCGTTACTTTGCATATGTTTTGTGATACTCAACTCCTGCTAAGCTGTAAGCCTTTTAAGGGAGCATGACGAGAACGATACCGCAACCTCATATAGTATGCTTTTGAACAGACTATGCTGACGATGTACAGGCATTGTTTCAATTCCTAAACAGTGGAGATATAAGGATGTTAATCCCTCGTTAACCCCTTTGAGCCTAAGAAGTAGAAGTTTTCTTTCTTGTACTAATTAAAACCCTTGATCATAACCTGGGGCAGGGTAGTTCTCAGTTAATTTGGCTGTGCATTCTATTTTAAGAGAATCATTCAGTACACCTTTCAACAAAGGTTCAACCATACACATCAAAGAAGTGTTGGAGACGTCAATCAAAAGACAATGATGGTCCATCAATCATTAAGCAACGCAGTCAATATCTTTCAAAAAGAAAAAAAATGAAAAAACATATATACAAAGAAAAGCCTGCTAAGTCAAAAATCAAAAAGGTGACTTAGGCAAAAAAATCAAGGCATCCCGCTGACTGTAAGCTCAAAATAGACAGTTCAGGCAAAAGTTAGGGATATCAAAAAGATGAAGAAAAAAAAAGAGAGAAGTCAATAAATTCTTGAACAACTCAAAGTTGTGACTACCAAAAGGAAGAAGTGACTGCCATCTCAAAAGTTCTCTTTGTTTGCGAACCATCAACATTATCAAAGGCGCAAATCCAAAAGTCTCTTGGAACCTGAATGCATAAGTCGAACCAACTGAGCTTAGGAATGAAGAACATCACAAAGAAGGGGATGGGTATAAATAAACTTTGAGCCTTTATCTTTTGTTTCTTAAAACCGTGAACCAAGCCACGTTACAACCCTTGAAAGTCCTAACTGAAGCATGGTTAGTTCGAAAGCATACTGTCACCAAAAAGGTATCCCGACTCCTTAAGGTTTACTAAAATGCTGAGTGGATATTTCGCTTCTACAAAAAATAGCATGTTTTACAAATATCACGCTTTTACATCTCTTGTTTTAATGTTTTTTTTAAAAAACTCAAGACAAACGTATGCATTGCATCTCATGAATTCATTATTAAACATATTCTGCTACGTAATTTCAAATGTTAGCATCAAAATAAATTTGCACAGGGTATGGCTAATGACTGAAAGTTATCCCGACAAACAAAATCACTCCAAGAAGCCATGTCTCTTACGTATACAAGGGGCATGACATGTTTTGCCCAATCAATCTGGGGCAATCAAGTCAAGATTCCGAGAATCTCTCATGGATGCTCGAACAATCTGGGGCATACATCCAAGTATATCTAAAGCTACTCCCCAATCAACATGGGACATTGTCTTGAGCCTATGAGCGCTGGGAGCATATTACCCATAGTGTACCTTTCATAAAGTCCTCGCGAGGCGAATCTTACCAAAGTTCCTGCTAACTGGGGCAAATCTATGCAAGTCCAGTTTGACATCTTCGATCAACACTCATTGGCACGTTCTAATCAACACAGATCCAGGAATGACAAGTGCTATAATACTGGGGGCAACTCTCAAGACACCCATGTCCCCCCACAGAGCCAGGTTCATAAAATCACATCCCCAACAGAGTTGACATCTTCAACACCACCGACACTTTGTTCTTCTCCAACATGGCTTACTAATATCTTTCATCCCCAGTCAGGATCCATCAAATTGCTATTCATCCCCAAGCAGAAGTCATAAATCCCCAGCTAAACATCTTCAAGACAAGACCAGACGTCAAAATCACAAAGACATGGAGATTTATTTTCTCGAAAAAGACAACATAAATCATATTTCGCATACCATACGGCACAAACATATTCATACATCGCATACATCACCTCATAAACATACAAAGTCTCTCATTTATTTTGAGGTACGCATTACATAACACATGCATCATGACATAAGAAAACTAACCTTTACTTTTCAGGATATTGCTGTCTCTGTTTTCAAAGTTAAGTCGACACCTTTGACGGTTCCTTAACGACCTTTCAGAATTAAGTCGATACCTTTGACGGTTCCTTAATAATCCATTTCAAAGTTAAGTCGACACCTTTGACGGTTCCTTAACGACCTTCATATCTAAGTTGATACCTTTGACGGTGCCTTAATGATATGCTTCGAATATTAAGTCGATACCTTTGACGGTTCCTTAATGATCTACCTTTGGGAGTTAAGTCGACACCTTTGACGGTTCCTTAACGACCTTCATATCTAAGTCGATACCTTTGACAGTGCCTTAATGATATGCTTCGAATATTAAGTCGATACCTTTGACGGTTCCTTAATGATCTACCTTTGGGAGTTAAGTCGACACCTTTGACGGTTCCTTAACGACCTTCATATCTAAGTCGATACCTTTGACGGTGCCTTAATGATATGCTTCGAATATTAAGTCTATACCTTTGACGGTTCCTTAATGATCTACCGTTGGAAGTTAAGTCGATACCTTTGACGGTTCCTTAATGATCCACCTTCATATCTAAGTCGATACCTTTGACGGTGCCTTAATGATATGCTCCGAATATTAAGTCGCTACCTTTAACGGTAATCCAATTCAGACTTGAGTCGATACCTCAGACGGTTCCTCAGCATTCAAAAACTAAAAACTGAAACCTCGCAACAATCAATACTCCAACAACTACCAGATGGCATCTACAAGCCCATCTCCGACAAAAGTCCCTCCTTCAGCTAGGGCAAATTTCTTAGTATTCTAGTGTTCAATCACCTTCTACCTTCAGATACCGACTGGCATACAAACCACTCTACATCTTAAGGTTTAAGATAATTGAACAGGGGCAGCTGTCATACCCCAAAATTTGCCCACACTATTTCTTCTATTCAAGTTTCAAATCCATATGCAAAGCTCCTATACAAATTCTCCTATACAAAGTTCTGAACTAGGGTTTGGTTCTTTCAAAGGAAAATCACTGAATCAATGGCTCAAGGTGGTTCCATAGGGTCACAAACATCCCAAAGAATCTCCATGTAAAGTTCCAAGCCAGTCAGAGAAAGTTGAGTCCCTCAAATCTTGATTAGGGCAATAATCGACTCTCAAGGGCAAAATAGTCATTTCAAGTCAATACACAGTCAAAATTCAAGATATTTGGTCAGCAACATCCTCTTAACCCTAAAATCATCATTTGATCAAGGGTTGATCATGATGATACAAGGAAAGATCAGAAAAGTCAAAAGTCAAAAGTTACTATTTTGGGCATAAACTGAAAAAAGTCAACCAAACTTTGAAAATTCACCAAATATTCATACTTCATCAGAAAAATTCCCACCAAAGCTCATTTTGAAGGGAATTCATTCCTATATCCAATGGTCCAAGAATCAAAGCTCATAGGTCAATAATCTAAGAGATATGGCTTCATACATTATAGGTCCTTTTCAAAAGTCAACAAGAAGACACTTTTTTCAAAAGGGCATAAAATGAGAATGGAAAATAATTTTGATATGAGACCAAAGACACTGGTTAGAGGACACTCTAAGGTTTCTAGAATGTCTTAGAACACCTCCATACCTCAAAAATTGAGGGAGATACACCATGTCAAAGTTGGACTATTTTTGAGGAAAAAATGTGAAAAGAAAAGGTCCAAGATCCAAAATTCTCCAAATGGGCCTATGACTTCTTCATCCAATCTTCATTAAAAGCCCATGCACGCCCCAAAGATCATATCCTCATATTTTATATTATTTTATTAATTATTTTGTGATTTTAATCATTTAAAATCATGAATTAATTATAAAAAATATATATACAAAAGATATGATTTGTGTCTATATTTCAATCATCATTAATCATCAAATATATCCTACAATCATTACAAATTCGTGCTAAGGCTTATTGATTGGAAAATTTGGATTTTGGACCAAAATTAGAAACTTTAACAAATCAAATTTTCTCAATATGCAAATCAAAGATTGGAGGAGATTTGATTCAATTTCTGTTGCCCTAATTCATCATCTATAAGTACTAAACTATTGTTAACCCCTAGGGTTACGTTTTTGCAGCCTAAGAGAACCAAACTCGAGTGCAAAAATTTGATAAAATTTCAAAAGTGAATTCTTGGTTGCAGGCTGATTCAGAGAATTCTATTGTTCTCAATACGTTCCAGGATCATCACTGAACGATTCCCAATCATCCTCGAGTTCCGGAACGCTAAGAACCAACACCTAAAGCCTTCGGTTTGTCACTTTTTATTTCGTGTCGATTTGCATCATACAAGCATCATTACTTAAAATCAATTGCATATTATTGTTTATCTTGGTGTGTTTATCGATTCTGGAAAATTTGGTGTGTTATTATGCTGTTATGAGTGACTTGCCATGTTAGGGTTCGTACCCTTGAGATTGGGGTTTTTCAAACAACGTAAAATCAGGCTGCAAGGTAGGTACCATTGGCTTCGCGTGGTCGAGACGAATTCAATGGCACCATCGCGCCAAATTTCTGTAGCCCTTTGCAGGTATTCGTTATTTTTTAGGTATGGAAGATGAAGTTTTTATGGCGCTGTCGCAAATAAGCGGTGTAAAAGACGTTTTGCAGAGATTTAGAGGTTGAAGACAAAGAGGTGTCACCCTCTGGTTGGTCCAAATGCGCGCGCGTCAGATTTCAAACCCTGGGAGATCCTGCGCATTAAGACGTACACGCATGCTGTGTACCCTAGCCCCTGGAACCGTCAGATCCTCGCTAAAGCAGATCCTACGCTCGTGAAGCCGCATGACCATCATGGACCTGCGGAGCCTCGCCGCACCAGATCAAAAGTTAAGTTTTCCAGAATTTTTTTTAATTTTTATTACACAGCCTTTTATTTTAATATTTATATTTATATGTATAAATTATTCCAAATGCTCTTTTTCTTAATAACAAATAACTATTTATTTTTTATTTTGTTCTAAAAAACTTTTTCTTTTTATTTTTATGTGATAATAATTTACTTATTATACGTTATTTATTTTTATAATTATATACTCTTTTTTAAATTATATTATATTTATTTAATTATATTGCCTATTTATTTTAATTTAGATATTTAATTATTTAATCTTTAAAAAATCATATCAAATGCTATTTTAATTCCAAAAACTCCTAAAAATATGTTTACTCTCGATTTAATCGATTTATTATTATATTCCATTTGAATCTTAACCAGGATTAATAATACACTGAAAATATTTTTTTTCCCTTTTGTGCCTTGCCTTTTCAGGGTTATCGACATGGTTCACTCCGAATACGCGCCTGATTCAAAATCCAAAGTTAAGTATTTTACTTAATTTAATTTAACTTTCTGTTTGGTTTATTTTATATAAGGGTTTGTTTCGCCTTCATCTTTTTCTACCTTGTTTCTTTTTCAGGGTTAACCTTAAAGGCGCCCTATCAACCATATCAGATCAAATCATAGCTAAGTACCTTTGCCTATGTTATCATTTTTAAATTTATCTATTCTTTATTTTAGGGTTAATCTTGTTCACCCTTGAATTAGCAATACACTCAACCTCTTTTGTTTGCCATCTTTTCCTTTTCAGGTTTTGTCAGATGCCAAAGCTACGTGTATTGGTAACCCTAACTCTAATATTTTCTGTTTTAATTTTTAATTATATCCCGCTGGTTTCAATTCCCCTCTCCTCCGCTGGTTACAATTTCCCTTCCCCATTATTATTGTTATATTATTGTGTGGTTAGTAATCTTAGGGAGTGCAAGCCTTAATCAATGTAGATAATTAATTATAAGATAATTTTCTGAATATAATCACGTGATTGGTGCACACACGCACGCTTTTGGGTAACCTCTCTGTTGCCTTGTTGCCTGTTGCCTTGTTGCCTGTTGCCTTGTGTTTTTTTGCAGAATAAGCCAAGTCCCTCGAATACGAGGATACCTCAGCCTGTTGCCTCGATAATTAAAAGGTCATACGACCCTAAATGATGCTGCCTTCGATACACAATTATGACCTCGACCCTCGGAAGTTGCCTACGGAAAAAGGCTGAGGTATCTTCTGGTTGCCTAACGAAAAATGGCTTATTCTGATCCTTGCCTTAGATTACCTGCCCTTCTATGGCATGGGACAGTCTTATGGCAAAGGATGCTTCGACGACCCTTCAACCTCCAAACGAAAGGCTTCCTGCCCCCTTATGGCAAGGATTGACCCTTTCATTCTGAAAGGCTAAAAGAGACCTATCATCTGAGTTTAAGGTAATTGCCCCTAATTGCCTTGCAATGCTCAATTTTCATATTCTTTCTCACAATTCTTCAAAAAACTGGCTACGCTCATTTACGAGCTAAAGTCCACTTTTTTTTCTTTCATCTACTTTTTTTAAAGACAAACGAGCAAGCAATTAAGAGCCCATGGAAAACCATGGATGCAAAGGGTGCCTTACACCTTCCCTTTGCATAAATTACCCCCCGAACTTAGATTTCTTTAAAAGGTTTTTTCTGTTTCTTTTAGCCTTTCTGAATTTGTTTGGATAAAATAAAAGACGGTGGCGACTCATGCTTAACCGCGACATTTCGATCGATAAAAAGTCAGTTCACCGTATTACACTTCCTTCGTTCATGGTGAAGAAATCTCTATCACTGAAAATCTTATTAGAAGATTATTTGGTCTGGAAACTGTTGAAGGTGCTTCCGGAGCCATAATAGGAAGAACATATTGGAATGTTGTTTATACAAAAATCTTCAAGTCTCGAAAAGAGTCTACCATCATCAAGGAATTGAAGGATCCCTACAGAATCTGGGCTAATATCCTTCTGGGTTGCATCTACTACAGAAAGGCAACTGTGTCTCCTAACTATGTTAACAAGGACCAACAGTACATTCTGTATTGTATTGGTAAACAAGAGAAGGTGGATCTTCCTTTCATAATTTTTAACCACATGTGGAATCATGTGAGGGACTCTAGAGAACAATTCAGATTGAAGAATCCTATGTTCAAGAGGAACATCATTCCTTTTGGAAGGATAATTACAGATCTTCTAGTCCAAATTGGATTAGTTGGTGATCTAGAAAAAGATGGAGTGATTAAGGATCTATATGCAACGAGTGGACGCACTATGAATGCTCACACTCTGAAGAAGATGGGCTTAATAGAGACCACTGGTGCTCCTCCCAGAGTGGACCATGAGATTTTGACCAGAAAAGCTCCTGCTCTGGCGGATTTTGAACTGTTTTTCAAGAATGAACATCCTACCATTGTTGTAAGCTATCTAAAACTATGTAAAGAGGAAGGCTCTGCGTATGATCCCGTGTGGATAAGCAAGCAAGAGGCTCTCACTACAGCTGATATAGTACCAGAAACAGAGGATCAGAAAAAGAAGAAGAAAAGAAAGCTAGAACAATAAGAAGAAAGGAAAGATAAGAAGGAAAAGAAAGAAGAGCAAAAAGAAGAAAATCAAGACAAGAAAGAAGAGAAGAAGGAAGAGAAGAAGAAGGAGAAGAAGAGGAAGACAGTTGGAGATGGACCTTCCAAGCCTCAGAAGAAGAAAAAATCTTTAAGTATTTCTATCTCTGAGCCTATTTTTGCTCCTGTTTAATTTCGAAACATGTATTAATAGAAGCTCCACCAGAAAAATCACCAGAAAAAGCCCCAGAAAATCCTCCTCTAACCACAAAAATTTCCAACCCTCCATCTTCTGCTTCCCTCAAGTATAAAGGCAAACAACCTATTCTTGAACCAACACCTCTCAACACCATCTTTCCAGAACAATCTCAACCTCAATCCACTCCTCAACCTTTTGACCCCTAACCTGCTATTGACATTCCAGTATTCTTCAACCTCCCCTCACCAGAATCATCCTTTTCTGACTCATTCATTCGTCTCATGAACACCTTTATATCCCAAAACACTACCTCTAAACCCATTGTCATAGTCTTAGACTCTGACAATGAAGCTGAATCCTCCCTTTACCATCCTCTTCAAACACATATTTTGTGCTTGATAGAGAACCTCGACCTTATGCTTTGTTCAACCCAGTAAAACCAATTTCCATCCTCAACCCAAAATCTCCAATCACCCCTCTCAGAACCAACCCTTCAAAACCTTCTGTTGATGTACGTTTTAAATCATTAAAATACAAGGTCAGAACAAGGTTAGAAGTTCTGAAGGTTGCTCATGACTCCAAGTTGGATCATGTAGCTACTGGAAAGTTTTGGAAAGATTTCTATGAAGAAGTTCAAGAAGAGTTTCTGGACCTCCAGAAGGACTTCCTTGCTGATGCTCCTGGTCTTGCTGGACTGGCTATGGATTTTGGCAGTGGAAGGTATTATCATCCAATCACTGACTGGAGGCCTCTAGAAGAGAAGCCTTTCGTTGATGAAATGGAAGTGGATAACTCCTTAGCTCTGGTTATCTCAACTCCTTCTCTCTCAGTTCTGACAGGAGATTTTCCGTTTCTATTCAACTGGTTCAGAGAGAATCCTCTGGAAGAGTATCCTGACTTGGTTTATCCAGTCATTGAGTATCCAGCTGAAGAACAACAAGCTGAGGTTCAACATGCTAAGGCTATTCCTGCTGTAGAGGAACCTGTTGCTATTAATAAGATGATTGTAGCTTCTAATGTTCCTGCTATTGAAGCAAATCCTGTTGCTTCTTCTGCTGGCCCCTCTACTTCTGTTCTCATGGAGACTCTGAAGGAACTCCAACAGAATCAAGCTACTGTGGTTAGTCGTCTGGACAAGCAAGATGACACCAACGCTGAATTCAGAACTTGGATGCAGAAGACTGAAGAATCTTCCAAGAAGCAAGCTGAAGACACCGCTGAAATTAAGAACCTTCTGGCAGCCTTAGCCTCTAAGCTTAGCCAGTCATTGTCTGCGTCTTGTGTCTTAGTTGTTTTACTTGTTTCTTGCATCTGTTTTGTTTACATCTGCTTGTACTCTCTTCTAATTAATCAATGAAAATATCCTTTCTTTCTTCACTCTGTGTTTCTTTCATCTGAATCTTTTATACTTTTTGATGTTATGAAAAAAAGGGGGAGGAGCGTGATAATTGAATTGATTTATAATATCAGTTGTCGGGCTTAAGTCTCAACATTCCTAACAAATACTGCAAGTTTTCTGTCTCTGATAGTTTTGCAGGAATGTGATATTCTGGACAAGCTCAATATGGGGAGAAGCGAAAAAAGGGAGAAACGCATCTGAAGAAACATTTCTCAAAGAGTTGAAGCAATCAAGCTTAATGCTCTGATACATTCAAGCTCTAATACAAGCTATGTTCTGATATCTCTGAAAAAAGAAGTTGCAAGATCAGAAAGAAGCTATTGAAGGATAGAAAAACACTTAGAAAGGGGGGCTTGAATAAGTGTGACTTTAAAAACTCTTAAGATAAAAATAATGAACACAGTATTTTTATCCTGGTTCGTTGTTAATGAAACTACTCCAGTCCACCCCCTTAGAGTGATTTACCTCACCTGAGGATTTAGTCCACTAATCACACAAGATTACAATGGTTTTCCACTTAGATACCTTCTAAGTCTTCTAGAGTATTCTGATCACAAACTGATCACTCTAGGAACACAATGCTTAGATACCCTCTAAGACTTTCTAGAGAATCCGATCACAACTTGATCTCCTCTAGTTCTTTACAAATGAATGTAAACAAATTCTTACAAGAGTTATACAATGCTTCTTAAAAGCTATAATCACAACTGTGATATTTCTCTTAAAGTTTAAACTTAATCTCACCAAGATATTACAACAGTAATGAAGTGAGTTTTAAGATGAAGTTTGAGAGCTTTTGAATTTGACAGCATTTCTGTATGTTTGCGCAAAGTGTTGTATTCAGCTTCTCACCAAAACTTCTATTTATAGGCGTTTGAGAAGATGACCGTTGGGAGCATTTAATGTGTTGCGTGATCTGTACAGCATTACATTTAATGTTTCACTCTTTTGTCAACTACTTCGAGCCTTACTTTTCCTGCTATTACTGACTTTGCCGTTAATAGCTTCTAACGTTCCTTTTGTCAGTCAGCGTAGCCTGCCATCTTGTACTTGCTTCTGATCCGATCTTTGTAGATACAATGTTTGAATATATCAGAGTCATAACAGCTTGGTGCAGAGCATCTTCTTGTCTTCTGACTTTGAAGTTCTTCTAGCGTGATACCATGAGAACTTCAGTGCTTCTGCTTCTGATCTCAAGTTCTTCTGATGCTTCAATAGACCATTTTCTGATTCTGCTTGACCATCTTCTGATGTCTTGCCAGAGCATGTTCTGATGTTGCATGCTGAACCTTCTGAGTCAGTGCTTCTAACGCTGATTTTGTGCATACTCTTTATATATTTCTTGAAATGGAAATTGCATAGGATTAGAGTACCACATTATCTCAAGCAAAATTCATATACATTGTTATCATCAAAACTGAGAATATTGATCAGAACAATTCTTGTTCTAACAATCTCCCCCTTTTTGATGATGACAAAAACATATATAATTGATATGCATTTGCAATCAGAATATCAGATGGCTAAAGACATAGCATAAGCATATAAACATAGTGTGTGAATATGTCTCCCCCCTGAGATGAATAATCTCCCCCTGAAATAAATACTGGAAGAAATTTAAAAATAAAGGAATTCCCTGAGTATTTTCCATTTCAGTTCAGACGTTCACATATGCCTAGAACTTCAAAACATTCAGAGCTTCTGTTTCTTGCTTCCATAGGACAGCTTCAGAGCTTTGAATTTTTTCTTGAATCATTGCATGCTAGATTGTATCAGAACATTTTTGAATGTACCAGAGCATCATCAGAGCATCTCTACATCCTGAAATGTTTCAAAACAAACTAAACGACAAAAGTCAGAGCATGAATGAAACAGAACATAAGATATGTATCAGAGCATATAGTATGTATCAGAACACATAAAATGCATCCTAACATATAAGGGTTAAGAATGTGTTAGAGCATATTCTGCCACGAGAATATCAAACATTCTTCCTTCTTGCTTCTGATCTTGAAACTTCACAGTGCTAAGCTTGCTTCAAGTTCCATGAGCATGTTTCTATATAGAATTGCTTTTCCCCATGTCTTTTCTTCTCATGTTGAGCTTTTTAGAATGTCTTCAATCCTGCAAAAATCTCAAGGACATAGAACTTTCAAATTTTGTTAGAAATGTGGAGACTTACTCCCAGCAACTGATATAATTAATCAAATCAATTATCACATTTTCTCCCCCTTTTTGTCATAACATCAAAAAACATAAAAGATTCAGATGAAAAACAAACAATATGAGAGAAGAGAAGATTTCATTGATCATTAGAAGATATCAGAAGATACAAAAGCATATGCAAGAAAACAGATGCAAGAACAAGAGACAACTAAGACTCAAAAGACTAAGACTAGCCTAGTTTAGACATGATCTTGGGCAGAAGGTCGTGAATCCCAGAAGTGCTTTCCGTTTGCTTCTTCATGAAGCTTGATTTTGTTGAAGAACCTCCAAAGTCTTCTCCAGACGAGAGGGTTCACCAGAAGAAGCTTCACTACCAGCATTCAGTGGGATAGCATTACCAGCAGCAGCATCCAATGTGAGAACATCATCTTGATTTTCCTGAACAGGAACTTCCTCAATAGGATGATTATCAACATCTTCCATCTCAACATCTGAGTCTGACTCAGAAGCATCTTCAGCATATTCTGGATCAGGGATCTCAAAATCTTCATTTTCCAGAGCTTGAAGAATCTCAGCCAGATTCTTTGGAGGAATGGGAGCAGTAACTTCTGAAGGGTATACAACTTCAGGAATGACCATGTTTGGTGCTTCCTCAGAAGGATTCACCCTTAGCCAGTTGAACAACCACTAGAAATCTCCAGTTAGAACAGGATACTGAGGCTTCCATACAACAATCTCCCAAGATTGTGCTTCTTGTTCAGCTTCAGGAACTTCTGCAAGTTCATCAACAAAAGCTTTCTCTTCAAAGCAATACCTGCCTCCAAGAGGACTATGCCAGAACTCTTCATAGGATCTCAGGATTCCAAGATGACCAGGAGCTTCTGCTATGCATTCCTTCTGAAGTTTCAGAAACTCAGAGTCCATTTTCCTTCTGAAGATCCTCCAGAGATTTCTTAATTCAACATCATCCATCCTGGCATGATGTGCTGCCTTTAACATCTCTAAACCTGTTTGCATTTTCAGATTTAATAGTTCAAAACATACACCAACAGAAAATTCTCGGCGGGATTTGAGTCTGGTGACAGCAAAATCTGGTTTTAGAAATAAGTAGGGTTGAGGTTCACTATCGAGACAGAGAGAGGATTCTTCTTCATTCTCAGAGTCGAACACAACCAGCTCAGGTTCAGAACGGGGCTTTGGTGTGTAGTTTGATTTGGTGAAGTTTTGAAAGCAGACAATTCTTCATCAACTTTCTCCCAAGAAACTCTACCAGGGATAGCACATGTGATTCCTTCTGAATTATCCAGATCATATAGCTTCCTAATCAACTTCTCTATTATAACAACTTCATGCCCTAGAACAAAGGAGATGATAACAGTTGGAGTAACTGTTGCATGTGTCCAGAAATCTATCACCAAGTGAGGATAAACTGCATGCCCTAGAAATTTTTTTGAAAATAATAGAATATAGTACAAAAATTAGTGGGAAACAAAAACTAATAATAATTTACTCGTTACCAGTACAGTCTGAATCTCTGGACTCTCCGCCTGCAAAAAATTTAATTCTGTACCAATTGCGTCAGTACTATTTTTCTGCAAATAAATCTCAAATAAACAGCGTGTATGAAGTGATAAACAGTAATTAGCGTTTGTGTAAGAATAAATTCAACAGCGAACCAAAATTCCGTATAAGAGAAATTCTGAAAACCGAGTATTCATAAAATCAGGATATTTATGGAATAAAATCCAAGATTATGTGAAACTCCCAATTTTCAGACAGAAGTCTGTTGTCTTCTTCTTGAAAAAGATGCGGGCAAATTTTGGGGTATAACAGCTATATCTGTGTTTTGTCTTTGTTCATCTGATATTCTGGATACAAATTTATATCAATTCTGTATGTTTTTGTCATCATCAAAAAGGGGGAGAATGTTAGAACAAGAAATGTTCTGATCAATATTCTTAATTTTGATGATAACATTATATATGAATTTTGTATAAGACAATGTGGTACTCTAATTATTCACGTTTTCCATTTCAAGAAAAGTATAAAAGAGTATGCACAAATCAGCAATTAGAAGCACTGACCCAAAAGTTCTGGATGACTCCATCAGAATATGCTCTGTTCATACATCAGAAGATGGTCTTGAAGATTCATAACATGATCTGGAAAGAATCAGAAGATGGCAGTCAGAAGCAAAGCTCTGAAGCTCTGATGGTATCACGCTCAAAGCACTTCAAAGTCTGAAAACAGAAGTTGCATCTGCACCAAAGCTGAAGACTCTGATATTCAAACGTTAATCTATACAATATGAGTCCAGAAGAAAGTACAAGATGAAAAGGCTATAACGTCAAATCTCAGATTGACAAAAGGAACGTTAGAAGCTACAAAAGGCAAAGTCAGTAAAAGCAGCTGAAGCATGGCTCGAGGTAGTTGACAAAAGAGTGGAACATTAAATGCAGCGCTGTACTATTCACGCACAGCATTAAATGCTCCCAACGGTCATTTCTCCTCAAACGCCTATATATAGAAGTTCTGAAATCAAACAAAATCAAAGAAGAGCTTCATCTTCAACCTCACAACTTTGTAATATCTCCGTGAGTGTTAAGAACTAGAACTTAAGAGAAATATCACTTGGTGATTACAGCTTTCTTAGAAGCAAATTATACTTTTGTAATATTTATTTTACATTGATTGTAAAAGGAATTCCTAGAGTGATCAAGTTGTGATCTGTATACTCTAGAAGACTTAAAGAGAGTTCTAAGTGGAGAACCATTGTAATCAGTTTGATTAGTGGATTAAATCCTCAATTGAGGTAAATCACCTTGTCAGGGGTGGACTGGAGTAGTTAAGTTAACAACGAACCAGGATAAAAATAATTGTGTTCAATATCTTTTATCTACCATTTTTGATCAAACCCTTATTCAATCCCCCCAATTTCTAAGTGTTTTTCACTCCTTCAGACACTTTTGAGATAAGAGGTTTATACTATAATCAAAATTTCAAAAAAAAAATCAATTTTTTTTTTATTTATTTTTATGACTTGAATAACAATGAAGATAACAAACCCTTTACTAAACTTTAAATAATTAAATTATCTCAAATCTATCAACTTTATTTAAATATACTTCTATGTTTAAAATAGTTCTAAATGTGATATTTTTTGTTCTAGTTAGGACAAATATACATACAAAGACATTTATAAATAGGATTAATGGGATCTGTACCACCCTGTATACAAGTTCCATAACCATTATAAGTTCTATAACACCATGCTCCACATGCTTCAAGGTTGCATTGTCCCTCACGAAATTTAATACATTGTCTTGGCCTGGTTGCACCATTTGTCATTGATATAACTGTAAAGGTAAAAAGCCTCATTACCATAAAAAAATAAAACTGTAAAAATAAAAATAAAAATAAAAGTAGTTAGAATAAAAACTATCAATTTCGTTTCAATAAGGTTTGACATATTCTTATTTTGTTTCAAAATTCAATAAGAAAGTTACTTATATATATATATATATATATATATATATATATATATATATATATATATATATATATATATATATATATATATATATATATATATATATATATATATATGTATATATATATATATATGTATATATGTATATATATATATATGTATATATATATATATATATATATATATATATATATATATATATATATATATATATATATATATATATATATATATGTATAAGGTTAGACATATTCATCCAGCCTAATCATACC
Organism: Vicia villosa; assembly: GCF_029867415.1. Classification (NCBI taxonomy): domain Eukaryota; kingdom Viridiplantae; phylum Streptophyta; class Magnoliopsida; order Fabales; family Fabaceae; genus Vicia; species Vicia villosa. The sequence goes on along the minus strand of NC_081182.1, from coordinate 218,857,252 downwards.
TATAAATGCTACAAATTTTAATATAAAAATAGTATACCTGAAAAAATAAAGACAACAAATATGATTAGCATGAAAGAATACTTAGCCATTTCGAATTGCTTCAAAATCAAAATCAGAAAGTAAATGTTATGGTTAAACTAGTTTCAAGGGTTTATATAGAACAAAAATGAAGAAAAAAAGAGGAACTAAATATTTATGTATATTTATCTATAACAATTTATCTGTAATGATATATAAATAGAAAAATATATATTTTGTGTAACTTATTTTTCTATTCAATATAGTCTTTTCAATTTTTTATAACTTCTACGTTATTATGTTTTTTAACATTACCTTGACACAATTGTTACTTTGGGTATTATCTTTACAACCTATTTTAATATTTTTAACCTCCTATTTTATTAAAATAATTACTTCCCTCGGCAGTTTTTATTTTATTTAAATTTCTTATGCTTTCTTTTTGATGGTGATCTTTATTTTTGGTGGTGTTTTAAATTTTTTATGTTTTTTTACAAATGTTAACTCCTCATTTAACTATATTACTTTTCTCTCTTTATCATAACGGAAGTTAGTTTCCTTTTTTATTTTTTAATTCTTTGTTACCTCTTATCTTTCTTTTCTTTTATTTTTTTAAACAAAAATTTTTTTTTATTTTTTTTAGTGTAAACAAGATAAATTAATTGGAGAACTAAGGGTTCTCAAAACCTGTTACACAAGATCGAGACGAGGCTCTTTATTGCATTTGCATCTAATCGGGCTGAGGTCAAATATTCATTACAAAGATTGAGGCTGAGGCCCTTTATAGTTTTTTTCCCCAAGTAATGGGGAAGCCCATTTTTGTTTTTACTAATATGTTGCCCACCAATATTTTTAACAAACAATCACGAGTTTAGTTTATTTAAGAGATTAACTTGAAAATTTTCAAAGACATATTGTGCAAAACGGGAACAGTGAGAAAAGTGAGTTTGTTTTGGGTTTATAACGCTTGATAATGAACAATTGAAAAAAAATAATAAACTTTGGGTGATGATAATAGACAAGATACAAAGAAAATAAAGTAAATGACATTGAATGTAAATGTTTTGAATATAAAAGATTTGCAGAAAGTTTAAAAGGGGTGGACTCAGACTCACATATCTCATAAACTATTTCGCTCGATGACTTGAATACTCTAATTCTATAAAGAATCGGTGAGGATTTGTGACCCAACTACAATGCATAAGCTTGCAATATATACTATTACAAAGATAATTGTTGCCAACGGTTAAACCCTAAAGACCTGACATGTATCCCACTACTTAGGCCTTCATGCTCTAACTTGCTTCCATACGTCTTCAAGGATATAACTGCCGAGAGACCCAGTATCATGCATATAATTTTGTTGATAACTGCTTCAAAACTCTCAATAACCTCCAAGCCTATCTAATTTAGTTCCATAGTACTTGTCGACACATCTCTTTGCTCAACTACCTCTTAGACTTTCAAAATATACTAAGCTCTAGATACCTAGTGACCTTATCAAAACCAACCATCCTGTTGAATATCCTTTTCAAGATTTTGGACATGTTTTGAAGAGAGAGTGATCATAATCTTGTGGATCAATTCTTGAGATTCTTGCAAACCACGTCCACCACGCTTCTTCGAACGCTCTGGATGACGTGTTTGATAAGTTGAAACCTTTCTATACGAGACCTATCACTACTTAGTGTTTCCATCAACATCCTTCGTTGACTTTTCACAATTTTAAATGAATTAATTGAAATTAAGAAAATTCATTTAATTTTATTTTTCTCAATTTTTGAGACGCCGTCTGTCACTTCAGACATGCCACTTGTCTCCATTCTTTTGGAAGGAAATCAAAACGCTCTCCACTATAATTACCTGCTCGTTTTCATTTTCCACTCTCTTTTTTTGTTCCTTTGCAAACTTTCGTTACTCAAAACATCCAAACCCCTTAATTTCCAGCTTGAGCATTTTTTCAGAGAACCATATGGCCTCTTCATCTTCGTCAAGATTTTCAGTTCCTCTTGCTTCTCATGTCAGCGCTCTCATTGTTGCTGGTAAATGCAGCTACGTCCCGGAGCCACCAATCGAATAAGAAAAAATGATGATATAGGCTTCTCAGGTTCTTGTCCATTTCTCCATTTCTAGTTCCATTCATGCCTTCTTAGGTCCTTTACCCAAAGCTCTAAAAAACCCGAACAATTAAGAAAGTTCTTCCCTTGTCGCATAGTCATAAACCCAGAATCTTTCAAGATAAATTTTGTGAGTTAGGGTTCATGAGGGCACTCAGGTTTGTTTTCCGTGCCTTTTTCCTTCTCTCAAATTTGAGGATTATATCTCTTTGTTAGATAAGGTAGAGAAGAAAAAGGCACGGTTCTGGAAGGATTAAGAAGTTTATGATTTGATTCAGATATCAAGAATGGGCCTAAAGTTTAATCCCCATATGCTCATCGTAACTCTGCTTTTCTAGGAAGGTTCACTAACACTTTTTAACGTCGATGTGGAATGGAAACTCCCACCTTATTTTACATAGCTGTAATAACGAGTCTTCTCCCCACTGGAAAAACATTCGACCTACCTTGGTAACCAACACTGATCGAGTCTTTGACTTTGAACACACAACTTATAATCACTTTGTAGAAGATTCTCATGAGACTCGCTCTGAAGAAGTTCATAAATTTGGCCACTTTGCTATACAAAGGGCGAAATATAAATCTCACAATCTTATCATGGTCTCTCTCTACAATGCTCTTGGTCTTGTAGCCTCCAACTTTAAGTCTATCGATGATCCTTCATACAAGTTCCACATTACTGGCCCTATGGGGCGTCTATAAATATGACTTAATGCCATATTTGAATCCTTCTTGAAATTCAAAATTCCTTATGTCTTGGCTCAACAAGTTGAGGGAAGGCGAGTTGAAGCCACGAGGCTTGTTTTGCTGACCCCGAAAGATGTTTTTCTATCGACCACGGATGCTTTCAAGAAGTATGTCATCATGATCGCAGAATGTGACACCTTTAAACCATCTCTGGCTCATTTTGTCAATCGAAATTATAGTCCCGATTAATTTGGTGTGCTACTTCTTGAAGATCATATCTTGAAGTTGTTTTAGCCAACCATTGTTTTAGCCAAAATTTACCAAAGGGGGATATTGTTATTCCTTTTGATTGGCTGGATCTGGTAGAACAACATATGTACAAGATGTATTTTGTGCACAGGAAACATGTGGAATCTGATGTTCCAAGATATGTTCCAACATCTGGCCTCAGTCTGTTAGCTAGATTTTATGAAGAAATCTAAGTGTCATTGTGTTTGTCTCTAATAATATTTCCTTCATATTTTCCTTGATGTTAATTCCTTCAGAAGATGCAGAAGATTACTGTTGGAAGAAATTTTTTAATTCAAATCAATTTGAAAAAGATTTGGGTTTGATTTAGTCAAAGAAGATTTGACTGAATTTGATTTGAAGGAAGATTTATTTAATCTAAGATTAACTCTATAAAGAAGATTTATACGAAGAGAGTTAATTTGGATGTTCTAGTTCAACATGTGAAACACGAAGTTCCATCATGTGTGTAGTGCAATATCTTCCCTTGTTAATAGACCATGATGGATGTTGTTAGGTACGAATTTTCTGATTGGATTTCAATCATATTTGTTGCTATTATTTAGCAATGTGTTTATATGATATGTTTTCCATCTGTTTGAAGATCAAGTCAATTTAAATGGAGATTTAAATTTGAATTTAAATAAATCACAAATCATATATTTTGTTGGAGACTTTTATAGAGTAAATCAAATCCAACTATATCTCGTATAATTTTGGACAAAATCAGAGTTGTTAATGCCCATTGGAAAAGCCCATAATTGGATTTCTATTTATGGAGACTCAAACCTCACGTTTGAGGTGTGAAAGCATCAAAGATTCCTTATTTTAGGGTTTATCATTTGAGTCTTTGTTTGTGCTATTGTTTTCCACCCTTCTAGCGCCTCTATTCATATCCTAAGGCATAAAGTTAGGTTTGTTAGTTTAGTTGTAAGACTTTGTTCCAGTACACTAATTCTAAAAGCTTGAGAACAAAGTATTTGTGCGGGATCATTTTCTCATATATAGGGGGAGTGTAGAATGAAGTTTCACGGGTAGTATTAGGAAAGTGGCCTTGAATTGAGATTATTCAGAGTAAGTCCATTTGTCCTTCTGACTATTGGGAGTGAAGTAGTTTTATAGGGAGTCCTAAAAAGAAAGTCACTAGAATTAAGAAGAGGAATTAAATAACATGGGGTTGATGTTCCTATAAAATAACTGTTCTATGAAGTCCTCCTCCATTTTAGCCACCAACTTGAATTTTATGGTTTACATTCCCTTCTATTTCTTAAAAAATTTAATTTATGGACCCAAGATATTTAAAATGTGTTACTTGAGAGATGATATGGCTCCAACTTTCACCTCTAGGTTAGAAACACTTCATCTTTTATTGAACATCAATCCATATACGCTGTCTTACTTCTACTTAGGATGAAACCATACATTTCTAAACCTTATCATAAAATACTCCTTAGAATCTTCAAGTTGAACTATATCATTTGCAACAAAAAAAGCATACATATTAGAGCTAGCTCTTTAATGTGTTTCGTGAGTACATCCAGAGTTAAGGTAAAAGGATATGAGCATATGGTTGAACATTGATGGAAACCTATTGTAATGGGGAAATAATTTGTCTCTCCATCTTGTGTTTGCACACTAGTCGATACTCCTTCATACGTATATTTGATAGTTCGAGTATAAGCAACACTACTACAAATAACCCATTCTATGACAAATTTTTCATCTCGTCCAACAAATAACCGAGGTACATTTCCTGGGAAATCCATGTTTAATTGTTTTTTTAAAATACAACCTAGTCCCTCTATTTTACTAAACACTGATGGAATAAATCTATCAGGGACCTTACTTTGAATCTTAGTTTCTGCATCTTTTCTTTTTTTGTTTATTTTTCAGTTGGCTTAGGGACTATGCATTACATTTTTTCAATTGACGCCTTTCACTTTTTACCTTTTTTAAATTAAGAAAGTAATATTTGTTGGACGAGAAGGAAATACTCATGATACAAAAAAATTAAATTAATTGTTTACAATAAAAAAATATTAATTTCACTAAATTATTTACTTAAATGTTCCATTGTTTTAAGTGACCCTTATTTTTCTATTTTTTAAATTTTTTTTCTATTCTCTCTGTTATTTTGCGTAACAAAGGAAAATATCATTTGCATGAAATTCCCTAAATACGACGCTTTTCTATTTTTTTTAATAGTTTAAATTAATCTATTCACATAGTTGTATCTTATACCCAACATAAAAGTTCTTATGCATGAATGTTTCACATAACTTCACTCTAAATTTTCATTTACCTTTTAACTTTCGTTGTTTCATCTTCATTCTCTTAAAAAAAACATTGGAAATTTCCAGCTTCATTAAAACACCCTAAACACAGATTCCATCATCGCTTTCAACATACAATATGTTTGAACATTAACTTTTCCAACTAAACTCGAACGAAACTTCGTCATCACGCTTTCGATATGTAAATCACTTTATCCTCTTAGAAATGTTAGTTTTGTTTTTGTGAATTGCTTATTTTTTATATATGTATTATACTAAGAGAGGTTATTTGGATTATGTTGATAAAATGAGTTATTTTGATAGAAACATTTTTGACAAAAGTTCATTTGTGCCATGACTAGTATAGTAAAATATGATGTTGTTGGTTTTGTTTCAAGTTAAATGTTCTTAGAAAGTGTTGATGTCGTGTTAAATGTTCTTAGGAAGTGTTTATGTTGTTGATGCTCAAAATACCATGTATATCATGAGTAGTATAGTTCATATGCATTAGGTGCCTTAATAGAGATTGTGAGTAGATACTTTTTTCAATGTTACTTATTTTAGTTAATTAATTTTGGTAAAGATGAACTTTTATTTGTGTTGTAAGATTTGTTGATTGAAAAATTCAAAGATGGTTCCTTTGTTCCACAATAACATCATGACATATTCTTAGAAGCGATTGGAATAGAGGAGCATGGTGGGGGTTGTCTGTGTTCTTGGAAGAGGTTTCGGGTTGAGATTATTTTTTGGATCATCGCAAAAAATTAACGAAGTTATGCGCAAGAAAGAAATTAAAGAGATAGTTGACCAAAGGGTGGGTGAGATGATACAAGAAGAATTATAAAAGGAGCTAGAGAAGTTGACTAAGGAGGTGCGGGAGAGAGTGACTCGGGAGAAACGTGAGTGGGTACATCATGGGGAACAGTAGAGGTTGAACCAGGAGGATCGGGAGAAGTTCACTGAGGACATGTAGGAAAAGGTGCATTAGGAAAGGAGCTGGAGAAGTTGACTAAGGAGGTGTGGAGAGAGTGACTCGAGAGAAACGTGAGGAGGTACATCATGGGGAACGGGAGAGGTTGAACCAGGAGGATCGGAAGAAGTTCACCGAGGACATGTAGGAAAAGGTGCATTAGGAAGAGCAGGAGAGGTTGACTGAGGAGGAGTGAGAGAAGTTAATCGAGGTATGTGGGAGAAGTGTACCCGAGATATGATTGAGGAAAGCATAAGTTTGGTTTAAAAATTTGTGTTGTGAGATGTTGTTTGTGAATTTAAGTTTATGTATTGTGTTGATGTTGTTTTTATGATGCAACAATTGAAATCAACAGGTGTACTCATCCACCCAAACTTAAATCGGTTAGACATATTTGGGAAATTTGTTTTGGGTGGTGTAAGCACGAACGTTGCTCTACCCCACATCGTAATATTGACAACACAATATTTCAACCAATAAGATGCAAACACTTCAAAGGGTGGTAGAGGAGAAGTCAGACACCTTCGTGATGACAATAAAACTTAAACCAAGTAAAATTTATATACTAGGAAATATTTATGTTTCGGATATTTTGAAGGGAGATAATTAGTTGCACTTAACCATACTACCATCACTACTAGAAAATTTACTTTTAATGACCAAAAAAGCTTAAAAATCGGTCACTAAAATATTTTACGACCGATTTAGCGATCATAATTTTTCGATTGAAAAAGTGATAGTCGCTAAGCTTTTGCGACGAATTTAGTGATCGAATTTGTGACTGAATTTTGTGACCGATTTTAGTGTTTTTTTTTTTGTAAAATAAAATTAAAATTAATGATACTCAAGAATCAAACTCGTGACCGCGTATTTTAATAATGCCTTACCACTACACCCTCTTAACATATATTATTATATTTAAACATATATACATATAACAAAGAAATATTTTTTTTTAAAATTAAATAAAATTTAAAAAATCATCATATAAATTTGATTTTATTATGCAATTTCATCGCACACATAAAAATTATATAATAAAAATAAAATTCACTTTTATGCATATATAAATATAAAATGGCATTATTTTGTATATAATTATATATTTTAACAGAAAAAAAGATATATTACAAATCACTTTTAATCCAGATACAATTTAATTTATATATAAAAATTAATATGAAATGGTATCTGTTGAATTAATTTTTTTATATAAATTAAATTGTATATAAAAGAATTTTTCGTGAACAAATAAGCGGTGATAAAATTTTTGTCTCTAAATTGGTGGCTAATTTATTTTAGTGACCTCATAAAATTACTCTTGAATATGAAATTTTGATGGTTAATTTGGTCACTACAGTAACTGAAATTTTTCAGTTACTAAATCGGTCACTAAAAGCGGATTTTCTAATAGTGCATTATGGTGCATATAAGTACATATTTTATGGTGATTTCAATTTATATTCAATGTTCTCATATACTTTTATTGTCAAAACTCACATCAAGATTTGAGTTTTGCGTTAACTTTTATGTACATGCATGAGAAGTGTGTTGAAAGGGACTTAAAAATATTTATTTCTTAGACCCATTCAATATTCAATTTAATCAACAGGGACCAAATGCTATCCAGGTGTACATACAAAATAACGTGATTGATGAGAAAAAAATAATGTTACCTAGGACCGTTTTACCATGCGTAAGTATATATCAATTCGTACTTTTTTTTAATAAATAAATGTTATTCACATTAATAATTTTTCTGGATGTTTATGTAGTTTACATTGACAACTAATAATTATATATCCCAAGCAAAATAATATAACTATATTAAGCTTGTTACACTATGATCTTGATTCAATGATGCAAGATATTTTCAGCGCGTAAGTGGTATTATTTGTAATACTCAAATTTTACCTTTAGTTTTGAATTGTTTTAATTGATGTTTAATTATACCAACAAGTAGAGTTGTAGAGGGATACAATTTAGTGTCTCGTAAAGTCAGAGGAAAGAAAAGCCAAAGTTCTATTTTCCCAAAAATAAGTATTACTCATGCTTTGTGTGTATTAATAACTATATGAAAATTATTTGTAGACGCGAAAACAGCCCAACGAATATTCCTTGGATACTATATTATGAAACATATGTTTGATTTTGTCTCTGGTGACATTAGTATTTCGTGGATTAAGATATTAACTTTATCCATATACATGTAATTTATTTATATTTGTTAAGTTAATATTGTTGTTGTTAACTAGTAAAAGATTTATGTTAAAAGATTTTTAGGTGTTTAACGACCCAACACCATTCTCACAAGAATATATAAATTACATTCGATCATGTTGAGCCTGTTGCTTCCAATCTTTTTATGAATCTCAATAACACTAGCTTTTCTCGATTGTTGTAAATATTATATATAGGTTTTTTGTTACAGATTTATAATGTCACTTTTATTAAAATAGAGGTTAATGCTTATTTTATATATATATATATATATATATATATATATATATATATATATATATATATATATATATATATATATATATATATATATATATATATATATATATATATATATATATATATATATATATATTATATGTGTAAAAATATTCTTTTGGAAAACATATATTGTTTTAAAACTCTAAACATTATTATATTCTATTTAATTTTTTTGTTATCCTTAACTTATGCACTAAAGAGTAAATTAATTAATTAAACCATTCGATTTTTGTTATCATCTACTTATGATTGTTTGATAGGCATCGAGTAGGGGTGTGCATGGATCAATAACCAAATCAAATTGAACCATATATATAGTTTGGTTTGGATCTTAAAACTATTTCTTTAAAACCAATTTATTTTTTTAAAATCGGTTTACATGTGAATTGGTTCAGTTTTAAACCGGTTTTTCATAAGAAGCAGTTTTTAAAAAAAACCGATTTAGAATTGGTTTCACTCAAAACCAGTTTTTTATTTTCTTTAAAAAAACCAATTTTTTATTTGCATGACGAGAAGCTCATGATCAACTGGGCAATGCTTGATAGCTGAAATGAAAAAATCTGGCCAAAATCATAATATTTCCAAAATCCTCCTTTTAAACTCTGTTTCTATATAATAATTATGTATTTTCTAATTTCTTCTTAACTTCAATAAATGAGTAATGGTAATCACGTTAAGTTTAACAAAATTACGGTAACACCGCGATTTTGTTCATGTTACAAAAGTTTAGTTTTTGAGAAATTAAGGTTGTTCATTTTGATTTTGTAAACCTCATGACAACTGTGTAAGTCCCTGAATATAGTTCTCCTTAAAATTTAAAAAATCAATCATTAAACATTAATTAATCATTAAATAGTTATAACAGATTCACAATGTAAGAAGACTATAGGGCAGAACTTAATCTCCAAACCAACTCTATAAACTTAAGTATTGAAATTTTTGACAGTAAAATTGTTTAAAATTATATTTTAAACTCATAACTTATTAATATATTATTAGAGAAATTTGACTTTTCATATAGGTATATGATGAACCATAAAAAAAAACATATAAATTTAATACATAATGAAATTTGGGTATCCAATAACTAAACCACATTAATATTATAGGTACCGGTTTATATTTGGATAACAAAATAGATACCCGCTTTTATATTTTAGCATTTGGATGATTAGATTTTACAAAGTGAAATAATTTGGATACCAAATTTGTTAAGGATAATCGGTTTTTATGCACACACCTAACTGATTTTTTTTGATTTTTTTTCAATGCATGTAGCGGGGTGATTAATCCAAAAAACTGGCCAAAATTAGAGTTTTGGCGTGAGAAATATCTTACACCATCTAGAATAGCGAAACACTCAAAGCTCAAGCACAATTTCCAAAACGTAAAGTTGAATTTTATTTGATACTTTTATCTATCAAAATGATACACTATCATTCGTGTCTTATTTTCATTTTCTTCAAGGAACAAAACTCATGACTTTACACAACAACATAGAGTATCACCAAAAGTTTCGCAACGTCCACCTAATGGATATCCTTTGCTCTTACAGTCTTGATCGCAGTTTGGAGTACAAGCCGCAGAACAACAATATGCAGGTGGCCACAAAGGAGAACATGTTTCATCTAAAACTGTTGTTGTTGTTGTTGGAGTCTCCAAACTAGTAACTACTCCTGAATCAAAATATGTTAGTAAATTGTTTATAAAATATACATACAAGTGATGAAAGATATTAAAAGAAAAACATTTCTCATCTCACCTGAAACCAACATCAAAGCAATGCATGAAACACCTAGAAGATAAGATTGATACTTGTGAAAAGCCATTTTTTTTCTGTTGAATTAAGTTCTATCTTATGTTTTATATTTGTAAGACTAAACTCATTTCCATTATATATATAGACTTGAGAAATGTATTATTTAAAATTATTATATTTGTAATATATATTATGCATTGTATTTGATAAAGAAAATATATTAATTTAAGCAAATGTTGATCCAAAAGTTGTCATCAAATGTTAGAAAATATATTAGTTATTTTCTATATTTAAAATTTCCTATATTTTTGAAAATATAATAAAATTTCCATTATTTGTTATAAATATAATCAAATTTCCTTTATTTAAAATATAATAAAATTTCCTTATATTTAAAATGTTATTAAAATATAATAAAATTTCCATTATTTGTTATAAAGAATTGACCTTATATTTGACAAAATAAAATATATAAATTTAAGCAAACGTTGATTCAAAATGTTGTCATCAAATGTTAGTAATATTATTTTACCTATTACTATTTTCTATATTTAATTTTTTTTTATATTATTGCAAAAACCCAAATTCAACTAATTTTACCTTATATTTAATTTATATTTATAATACTAAAATAGTTTATATACATATTATTTGACCAAAGAAAATATTTTAATTTAAGCTTATAGTGACCCAACAAGATGTAATCAAATTTTAATAATATTTGTTTAACGCACACCAATTATCACTGGATCAACTAATCATTACTATTAATAATATTATATAAACTAATATCATTATAACTCATTTATGTATTTAACGCTACGTATATTATTATAAAAATAAAGGCATTGATTTATCAATAATTAATTTTTAGTTACAATGATCTCGAATACAAGAAAAGAGATATTTATAATTTGAAATAAAAGGTAAAGTCTAACTAATTACTAATGCTTTAATTAGAGGTTAAATTTGGATCAGTGTTTATTCATAACGTTCTGACTGGTCGGATCAGATAGACTATGAATTAAAGGTTAAATAGTTCGATAAGATCATCAAATCTTAGTTATAATTGATTAGTAAAAATTGTTGTGACTTGTCCAGTTCATTAATTAGACCAATGAACCGATAAATTTTTTAATCTGGCGTGTTGATTTCTTATTTCTTATTTCTCATGTTTATTTTTTAATCTTAATTATAATTTTAATCTCTATTTTCATTATTCTTTAGTGCCTTCATTTTGAAATTCAATTTTATTAATAGTTATAATTATGTTAATTATTTTTAATAATTAAATAATATTAATATTACAAAAATCAAATTTTGTCAAATTTTAATAGGATTGTTGTTTTACTAACGGTACCATGAATTTGTTTGATATATTTTATAGTTAAAACATATTTCTTTAAAATATTCTCATAAATTTTATTTATTATTAATCATACGAATTAATAATATAAGAAAGTTAAAAATTAAAAATTTAATTATATAATATAATAATATTATAAATTAACAAAAGTCTTAAAAAATTATTATGTTACTAAAGAAAAATAAATTATGATGAAAGACCCATACTAAATCCGAAATATGCTAATGTTGTTATTGGAATGGCGTCCTGATTTCTCTATGGAAAGGGATATGCTGCGATCAGTTCCGATTTGGGTGAAATTTCCCAAACTTGCGATCCAGATGTGGGGTGAGAGAAGCTTGGTGTAGATGTTTTGATTGGCTGCATTTTGTGGTAAAACATTCATGTGTATTCTGTTGTCTTGACTAAGGTCATGACATGTGGTGTGTAGTGTTAAAGGTTATGCAGGTTCTGGTTGTGTAAGCTAATACATGCTGTGAGTTGGATGTCATGCTCGACGTCATGACATCAGTGTTTGACAGCAGTAGCTGCTACAGTTTCTATTCTGTTTCTATTATGTTTCCTTATTTATCTTAGTCTTTATTTTGGGAAACTAAAGATTATGTTGATTGTACATCAGTAATAGAACAAATCATGGGCTGTCTTTTTGGCACCCTGATATGTGAGAAGCAGAGAATTGAAGTGAAGAATACTGTTTGCTGTGATTTATGCAGAACAGGTACAGCATCAAGATGTTCTATGGAATGTCACGACATGCTCTGTGACATCAGTATTTGACAGCAGTTACTGTTATATTTAGTTGTCACGCGCCTGCTGAGCTGGAATATAAAGATTCAGTAAGTACTCAAAAGATGCAGAATATTCTATGGAATATTATGCAATCCTATGTGGCGCAGGTTTAAAGGTCAAGAGAATCAAGATTAAAATATTCGAGAATTATGCAGTTTCTAATTATGAAGATAAATTAGGAAACTTATGATTGAAGACCTTGTTTTTAGCAGAAAGTTTTCTGTGATTTGTAACAGCAAATAATGCTGCGATTGTAAGCCCAAGTCCAGTTGGGAATAGGTTATAAATAGGAAACGTTGTAACCTAGTTTAGTAAGCTAGCCGGCGTGTAGAAAGATGTAACCATTAGGGTTAGCCGTGTAGGTGAACCTCCCGGTTTGTGGGAAGGTCACTGATTTGTGCCTCGAAGCCTGTAGGTAAGAGGTTTATTTTGTTCACTCAGAAGCTGTGAAGCAATGAGTGAAGATTGTACTCTTGGAACTACTCCATTATGTATATTTAACAGTGTTGGAGATTAAGCTGTCGATGCAGTGGCTGAGTTGCTGATTGCTAGACATCATTGCTATGATTGGGAGTGGAATGGAGATATTCCATATCTAGGGAGAACCTAGGTAGAGGGGTCATTGGGTAGTGATTAAGTGAGGAGTTGTAAACTGAGAGTTTAGCTCTGAATTGATACTGCTAATAGTGGACTTCATCCCTGGCTTGGTATGCCCCCAGAGTAGGTTGATTGAACCGAACTGGGTGAACAATTCTGATGTGTTGTTTATGTTTCTGCACTGTTTATTTGTAAGTTCAGTTTGGATGTCATAACATCGTGCATGACATCAGTGTGTGATTTAATGACTGGGCTAACACAGAATCTCTGCTAAGCAGACTTGTTAATGTTAATTAAACTGATATGTGATCCCAACACTTCCAGACTTCTGGATGTTAGAAGTAATAAATAATGGAGGGATCTGTATGTACTGCCTCAGCTAAGCTGATGACAGACCAGATGTCACGACATCGTATATGACATCTGGGTTCTGTCTTACCAGAATTTCAATTGGTATCAGAGCAGGCATCCTGTCTGTTTCTGGATGAGATCCATGGGAGATACTTTCTGGTTGTTGGAGGTAGTTGATTGTTTGAACATTCATGTTCATATTGAATGGTCCCTAGAAGTGGAGGATGGACCTAAGTGTGGAAGACTGGACCAAACTGACCATAACAGGTGTATTCTCTTGGCAAGGGAAGATGGTGTTACTGATATCTAAATGATTCATGCGGGAGTGAAGAATTTGGGGCGTTTTATTCAGCATATAGCAGGGTACAGAGAAGAAGATTGTCAAAACCTTCATGCGGGAGTGAAGTTAATGATAAGGTATTCTTTGTGCTTATCTGTTTCTTTCTGGTCAGAATATTGGTTAGGTCTTGTTGTGTTGCTTGAAGAAGAAGCAAGCATATCGTTGGATTGTTCAGCTGCAATTCTTGGATGTCATGCTTACAACTGGTTCTGGGAGTAAGCATTGTGTAATCTCTGTTGATATATGGCTATTTTCTGCTGCATAGCATCTGATGCATAATCCTATCTTTGAAAGAAGATCTCTAGGGTTATATGGTTTTCAACAGAATTTGTAGCAGATTGTTCTCAACTTTAGTACAAGTGTCAAAGATACTTGAGATCTTTTCTCAAGTCCACTCATAAAGGCATGGTTATTGAGGTTGAAGAGGTTCAAATGATCAGTGTTCCTCATATTCATCTGCAAAGTTGTTTGATGATCTTCAAGATTGTCAAGAATTGTGTGTTCCAAGAAGAAGGAACTGATGGCATACTGGTTTGCAGCTACCAGTTGAAGAACAGATGTTCTGGTGCTGAACTTATGTAGTGTGAGTACATTTGTTTGGAACCTACTCCTGATCTGGAAGAGGAGACATCTGCTTTTTGTGTTGATTGGTCAGAATACAATCAATTGAACCTTCCATCCCAAATGTTAGTTTATTTCAGGCATAAGCTTATGGGAGTTGGAAGAAGAGCTCAGTGTAAGTGAAAGGATTCATTCAGGTTTTCTTTTCAAGACCTCTATGAAAATCCAAAGATGAGCTTGTATCTGGTATGCCCTTTTGATCAAAGGAACCAGATGTGTGAATTGTTTTCTTAACCATAGAACAGTTAGTGTTGAAAACTGAATACTGTGTATCGTGCATAGTGAAATATGGTTTTGAATATTGTGTGATGATTCAAGGGAGTCAGATTACTGTGTGGAATCTGAGGTATTTTCAGGAGTTATGTCATAAGTGAATCTGTTCCAGAAACCTTGTTGAGATATGGCATATATTATCCCTTAATCATGAATGATGTGTAGCTGACTGATGCAAAGGTTATTGTTTTAGGCCTGAGGTTTATTGAGGATAAATTTTAGTTGTTTTCCGCTGCATGGTATGGTTTATGTAAGTATAGTATCCTCAACTGGTGTATGAAGTATGTATAGGTATAACTCATGGAGTTAGTTGCCTCTAGTAGGGATGTTGTATAATGAGACTTTTATGTACAATGCATGGATAAGCTGTGTGGAGTTTCCATGATTGCTTGTTTGAGGGGGAGATTTGGTTAACCTCCCCACGTCTGATTCAGCCTTGTGTTTAGTTGGCTATTGAATGGTGTCACATGGGTTCTGGTTGTTGTGTGACACATTTGTAAGGAAAGATTCATCTCTCTCTTTCCTAAGGGTGAATCTAACTGGGAAAGGATTTAAGATCAATTGGTATTTGTGCAAAGTACAAGTATTTAATTGATTATCCTTGGAAGTTCAAGATAACTGATGTTCTTAAAGATGTTGGAACATCTCTTCTTCAAGACCATGTACAGGAAGGATAGTGCAATTGTTTTAAGATCTATCTCTTTGGTGGCAGCAGAAGCATATGATCACTGAAAAAGGTTTTCTGGCAAGAAACATGCTCAGCTTTGGAGTGCACAAGAAGAAGAAGACATCATAATCTTGATGGTGGTTACTTGGATCAGTTTATTTCTGATCTAGGTAAGGAAGTGCATTGGCTAATGCACACTGTGAAGTCAAGAACAAGTGGCAGTAGTCTTGACATCATGGAAATAGCTTTGCTCAAGGAAGTGGCATCCTTGGTACAGCTAGAGGATTAGTCTCTAACTAGTCCTTCTGATGACTCATGCATCAGAGTGTCTGATGTTGTTGGAAAAGAAGCAGGGATTCATAAAAGTGTGAGCTTGGATGACATAACTGCATAACTGCAGGATGGAGGTTGCGTACTCAAACTTGGTTTCACAATCAGGTCTATGAGAGCATTGAACTCTGGTTCTGTAAAGGGAGGAAGTTCTTTCAAGTGGCAGAAGAAGGAGCTGAATTCAACAGATAGATGTTAAAACACAATGTGTTGACATTTGGTTCATCTCAGAAGTGGGTTCGAAGGATCAAGATAATCAACATATGGCAGCTGATTATTCTTGAGGATAGTCTTAGACAAATTACTTTTGGGCAGAAGAGTAATAAGTTGAAGACAAAAAGGAGGTGTTTTCTACTCACCTCTTGGAGCTTGTGGTAGAAGTTATGAGCTATCTATGAAAGAGTGCATCTTGTAATATAGATCTCCTATTGTGGGTGACTTATTGTATCCTAATCAAGCTGGTGGCGAAGTGGTATCTAAAGATTATCAGATGGTGTTTTTTTTGTGTGTGTCGTGGTCATGTCATGCAGAGTAACTTTTAAGGGGGAGCTGTACGTTGCTTTGGCAACATTTATGGCCAAACAGGGGGAGAAGAGATTGTCACCACAGATCATATTGAACAAGTTATTTCTATTCATGGTATGTGATAGTGTAGCTTGTGGAACTTATTCAGCAGGTCTGATGTTTTGATGTGCTTTAGCAATTCTACATAACTGGTAGTTTGCTAGTTGTTTTTGTGCTGCTGTGGTGACAGAATGTTTTAGCCAAAAATTTGCCAAAGGGGGAGATTGTAGATGTTTTGATTGGCTGCATTTTGTGGTAAAACATTCATGTGTATTCTGTTGTCTTGACTAAGGTCATGACATGTGGTGTGTAGTGTTAAAGGTTATGCAGGTTCTGGTTGTGTAAGCTAATACATGCTGTGAGTTGGATGTCATGCTCGACGTCATGACATCAGTGTTTGACAGCAGTAGCTGCTACAGTTTCTATTCTGTTTCTATTATGTTTCCTTATTTATCTTAGTCTTTATTTTGGGAAACTAAAGATTATGTTGATTGTACATCAGTAATAGAACAAATCATGGGCTGTCTTTTTGGCACCCTGATATGTGAGAAGCAGAGAATTGAAGTGAAGAATACTGTTTGCTGTGATTTATGCAGAACAGGTACAGCATCAAGATGTTCTATGGAATGTCACGACATGCTCTGTGACATCAGTATTTGACAGCAGTTACTGTTATATTTAGTTGTCACGCGCCTGCTGAGCTGGAATATAAAGATTCAGTAAGTACTCAAAAGATGCAGAATATTCTATGGAATATTATGCAATCCTATGTGGCGCAGGTTTAAAGGTCAAGAGAATCAAGATTAGAATATTCGAGAATTATGCAGTTTCTAATTATGAAGATAAATTAGGAAACTTATGATTGAAGACCTTGTTTTTAGCAGAAAGTTTTCTGTGATTTGTAACAGCAAATAATGCTGCGATTGTAAGCCCAAGTCCAGTTGGGAATAGGTTATAAATAGGAAACGTTGTAACCTAGTTTAGTAAGCTAGCCGGCGTGTAGAAAGATGTAACCATTAGGGTTAGCCGTGTAGGTGAACCTCCCGGTTTGTGGGAAGGTCACTGATTTGTGCCTCGAAGCCTGTAGGTAAGAGGTTTATTTTGTTCACTCAGAAGCTGTGAAGCAATGAGTGAAGATTGTACTCTTGGAACTACTCCATTATGTATATTTAACAGTGTTGGAGATTAAGCTGTCGATGCAGTGGCTGAGTTGCTGATTGCTAGACATCATTGCTATGATTGGGAGTGGAATGGAGAT
Organism: Vicia villosa; assembly: GCF_029867415.1. Taxonomy (NCBI): domain Eukaryota; kingdom Viridiplantae; phylum Streptophyta; class Magnoliopsida; order Fabales; family Fabaceae; genus Vicia; species Vicia villosa. The sequence continues at coordinate 218,839,482 of NC_081182.1, read as the reverse complement.
ATTCCATATCTAGGGAGAACCTAGGTAGAGGGGTCATTGGGTAGTGATTAAGTGAGGAGTTGTAAACTGAGAGTTTAGCTCTGAATTGATACTGCTAATAGTGGACTTCATCCCTGGCTTGGTATGCCCCCAGAGTAGGTTGATTGAACCGAACTGGGTGAACAATTCTGATGTGTTGTTTATGTTTCTGCACTGTTTATTTGTAAGTTCAGTTTGGATGTCATAACATCGTGCATGACATCAGTGTGTGATTTAATGACTGGGCTAACACAGAATCTCTGCTAAGCAGACTTGTTAATGTTAATTAAACTGATATGTGATCCCAACACTTCCAGACTTCTGGATGTTAGAAGTAATAAATAATGGAGGGATCTGTATGTACTGCCTCAGCTAAGCTGATGACAGACCAGATGTCACGACATCGTATATGACATCTGGGTTCTGTCTTACCAGAATTTCACTTGGGGAAGATTGGGAGTGTGATTGGCACGCCCTTGTTCACAGACGAATTTACAGCTGCGAAGCTCAGGGTAACCTATGCGAGAATTTTAGTGGAAGTTGATGTCACACAGAAGCTTCAAGATGAAATAATGATTAACTATGAAAGGGAAGAGAGGAACCAGAAAGTGGAATATGAATGGAGGCCCCAGTATTGTGATGCTTGCGAAAAGGTTGGACACATTTGCAACAAGGAGAAGAAACCTATGGTTAAAATGTGGCAGCAAAAATCTGGTCAGGAAAAGGGTGAAGCCAGCAAGGAGGAAAAGAAAGAGCCTGAAATTGGACTTGACATGCAAAATACCCTAGTAATTCAAGAAGATAATAGTAAAGAAGATGGAATTTGGACTGTGGTTCTGAAAGGAAGTAGAGAAACAGGCAAAAATCAGGTACATAGTCTCAAGCATATCTTTAGTAATAATGGTTTCAGCACCTTGGGAGTTTGGAATGACTCAGAGGTGATTCCCTTACGGGATACATGATCATTTCGTGGAATGTAAGGGGGCTTAATAAATTAGCAAAACAAAAAGAGATTGGTTCCCATCTTTTGAAGCTACACCCTTTGATTGCAATTCTTTTGGAAACTCGCGTGAAACAGGGTAATATGAACAAGTGTATAGATAGGATGGGTGGTAACTGGAATGTACATGAAAACTACAACAACCATACTAATGGGAGGATTTGGATACTATATCAAGATTAGTATTAAAGTGATGCATAAGACTGATCAAATGATTCATTGTGGGAGTTATAGTCTGGATGAGAGTTTTATTCAATGGATAACTGCAATGTATGCTTCCAATAGGATTGAACATAGAAAGCACATTTGGCAAGACATTGAGGATATTGGCTAGAATCAGCAAGGACCTTGGATTGTTTTAGGTGTTTCAACAATGTTTTGGGTTTTCAAGATAGAATTGGTGGGAGAGAGGTAAAGGAGGTTGAGTTCTGTGACCTTGGGGACATGATGGAGAGGGCTAGCCTTTTTTGGATTGATAGTAAGGGTTACAAGTTCACGTGGTTTAATAAGCACTCTGAAGGAGAAATCTATTGTTGTATCGACAGAGTGATTGGGAACATGGAGTGAATACAGGAAAATGGTGATAAAATGGTGTCTATTCTTGAACCTGGGGTATCTGACCATGCCCTGATATGCATCAAAGGTGACACGAAAAAGATGAAAGGTAAGGGTGATTTTAAGTTCATTAATGTTGTGACTGATATGAATGGATACACTGAGGCAGTAAAGAATAGCTGGCAAAGATCTATAAGAGGGGAGGTTAGCCACATAGTTTGGAATAAACTCATGAGACTGAAACCTGTAATCATAAATCTCCACAAACCGTTTATGAACATCAAAGGCCAGATTGAGCATAAGAGAAGTCAGCTACAAGCCTTCCAGCAGTAGCTGAGTCTAGACAGGATGAATCCTCAACTTATTGTTGATGAGAAAGTTTGCTATGAGGAGTTAATCAATCTTAATTACACGGAGGAATAGATTCTGAGACAGAGGGCAAAGGTTAACTGGATCAGGAAAGGAGATAGTAATAGTAACTATTTTTATGCTACCTTAAAAAGTAAGCAGAGGCAGAAATGTATTGGCAAATTAATAAAAGATAATGATGAGAGTTGTGACACCTAGGAGGTTGTTGAGTTTTATACAAAGCTTATGGGCACTGCTGATAGTAATTTGTAGGGTGTGGGTATAGTCTCTCTGAGGAAAGGAACTCAACTAAACAATGATCAGAGGAAAATGCTAGTGAGTCCTATTATTGAGAAAGAAGTTATGGATGCTATCAGGAGTATTGGTGTTGTCACTTCCCCCGTCATTGATGGGTTTGGTTCTAAATTATTTAGAGGTTCTTGGCAAGTGGTGAAGAATGATGTGATGGTCACTGTTAAGGAGTTTTTTGAGAATGGTAATCTGGATGCTAGACCGAACAGAACCCTTGTTACCCTCATCCCAAAACATGATAAGGCTGGCATTATTAGAGACTTTCGCCCTATTTCATGTTGTACCACAATTTACAAAATTATCTCAAAGATTATGGCCAATAGAATGAGTAAGGTATTGGGGACAATCATTAGTAAGAACCAAGCTGCGTTTATTCCGGGGAAAAATATTCAGAACCATATTGTGTTGGCGTATGAGCTTGTTAGAGGTTATAGAAGGAAAGGTGGGATGCTTAGGTGCATGATACAAATGGATATCATGAAAGCGTACGACTTTGTGGACTGGAATGATATGCGGATTATTCTATTAGAAGTTGGTTTTCCTCGTAGATTCATTAAGTGGGTGATGCTAGTGATCACATCTGTTTCCTATCAGTTCAACATTAATGGGGTAATTTCCAAGTCAATGAAGGCAGCTAGAGGGTTGAGGCAAGGAGACGCAGTCTCTCCTCTCCTCTTTGTTGTTATCATGGAGTATCTCCATAGGAAACTTGCGATGCTGAGTAATAATCCTGATTTCAATTTTCACAGCAAATGTGAGAAATTGAATCTGGTGGAGTTAAGCTTCACGGACGACCTATTGATGTTCTCTAAGGGAGATCATGTTTCAGTGGCTATGATGATGGACATGTTCTCCAATATCTCGCTCTCTACGGGTCTGAAATTTAATCCTAGCAAGTTCCAACTTTATTGTGGTGGAATGTCTGAAGAGGAGCAAGATACAATTATGCAGGTAATTGGCTTTACAAAGGTAACCTCCCTTTCAGATATTTAGGGATCCCTTTGGCAAACAGGAAAGTTTCCAACAATCAGTGCTTGGCTCTAGCAGAAAAAATTAGTGTGCAACTTAGACATTGGAGCTCTACATGTTGAGTTATGCAGGTAGAGTGCAGATTGTGAATAGCGTTATTTTCGGCAGTGTTAACTACTGGCTCAGTTGCATCCCCTTACCAAAATGCGTCCTTAAGAGTATTTAAGCAAAATGTAGGTCTTTTATATGGTCTGGCAAGGATAATATTACCCGCAAGGTGCGAGTTGTGTAGGAACGAGTATGTTTGCCCAGAAACCGTGGTGGACTTGGTATTATTAATTTGCAAGTTTGGTCCAAAGTCTGTTTGGCTAAGCTGTTGTGGGATCTTTGCCTTATAGCTAATAGAATGTGGGTCCAATGTGTCCATACATATTTTGTAAAGAGTGACGAGCTTGTGCGAATGGAGAGTAGTGTGAATGTATCGTGGATTCTCAGAAGTATTCTCAGAATAAGGCAGATGCTAGCCGACTGAAGTAGTGGGTGGATGGTAATGGTAGATTTCGCATGAAACAGGCATATTTAGATTACTTGTAGCATGTTCAGATAGTTGAGTGGAAGAGTTTGATTTGTGGTAACAGAGCTAGGCCCAGGGTTGTCTTCATGTTGTGGATGGCGTGTAACAAAAGGCTTGCAACAAAACATGGAGTGGCTAAACTCAGACGAAACGTGAATACTGAGTGCATTTTCTGCAATGGTTTTGAATCTTTAGACCACCTTTTCTTTGAGTGTAGGTACACTAGAAAGATTTGGGAGGAAGTGATTAATTGGATGAATGTTAAGCATACTCCTCTTAGCTGGTCTAAGGAGAGTGAGTGGCTGCAAAAAATTTGTAAGCATAGAAATTGGAGGGGTCAAATTGTTAAAATGACAATTGCGGAAACTATATACAAAACGTGGTGGGATAGAAACTTGGTTGTGCATAGCATAGATAATAGTAATATAAATACCTCAAAGAAAATTATAGAAAATATTGTAAATAGGATGTGGGTCTTTGCTAATTTTAGAGAGAAGTTAGCACAACTCTTGATGCCCTAGGTTGGTGTTAGATGGGCGTTTTGGTGTTTTTCCCCTGGATCTTTTGGATCGCGGCTTGTACTTAACTATTTTTTTGGTTTTAATATAATCATTATTTCCAAAAAAAATTAAATATATATTTTCACTTTAAATTAAGTATGAATCTTATTATTAGAAAAAAATTTGCGCTACTAAAGAAAGATGGAAATTAAGTTTTACTTAATTTTCAGTTTAAAATCTCATTATTATTTTTAAGTAAATGTCACATTATTTTCATTAACTTTTTTATTTATAGATTTTTTCTTCTATATCTTTAACTTTTATATATATATATATATATATATATATATATATATATATATATATATATATATATATATATAGTTTATGAGTATTTCCTACTTTTGTAGATTTTGTAGTTTTGAAATTTATGTCAAGAATTTTATCTCATGAATTTTTTTTAATTTATATAAAATGAATTAAATGTTAACATGTATACCATTATTGAAGCACATGATGGAAAATCAGAAAAGACAAAGAGATAAAAATAAGAAAATTATTTTATTCATGAATTGAACATTTTATACAATGAGTCTTATATACTAAAAATAGAAGTACCAGTCATAAGTAAAAATAGAATGGAAAACTAAAGGACTAATAGGAATAAAGCAAAAACTATAAACTAGGGTAATTTAACACTTCCCTTAAATTGGAGTGGATATTATGCAGTCCAAGTTTGGCAACGAGAATGGGGAAAGGACCAAGGTAAATAGGATTTGTGAAGATGTCGGCAGAATGTTGGTTGGAAGGTATTGACATAAGATGAATGATATTGTCTTGAACTTTGTCCCGAATGATGTGGCAATCTATTTCTGTGTGTTTTGGGCGTTCGTAGAAAACGAGGTAGTTGGCAATGTGAATAGCTAGCTGAGTTGTTCTCACGGAAGATGTTAACAGGATGTATGTGAAGAATATCTAAGTCTTTTAGGAGGAACAATAGCCATTGTGCCTCATAAGTTTCATTGGCACTGACACGATATTTCACCTCTGAAGAGGAGCGAGAGACAACAGTTTACTTCTTGCTTTTCGAGCAAATAAGAGAGCTGCCAAGATAGAAGCAAAAACTAGTGGTGGAATTGCGCATGGGATCCATGGGTGTGTTAGCAGGTTTGACTCCTAACAGACCTACAGTGTTGATGAGATCAAGGTTGTATTTTCTTTGGCATATCAAGATGCCTTGTTGAGATCTAGCAATTTCAAAACCAAGAAAGCACTTAATAATGCCTAGATCTTTTATACTAAAAGTGGTGTCGAATACCTGTTTAATATGATTGATTTCCTGAATATTGGGACCTGGAAGTAAAAGGTCATCCACATATACAAGTATCACAGTGAAACAGTCAGGCAGATATTTAGTAAATAAGGAATAGTCACCTTTAGATTGAAACAGTCAGGCAGATATTTAGTAAATAAGGAATAGTCATCTTAAAGTGGTGAGAGTGAGGGTTAACTTAGAATTCCATTGGCGGTTAGCTTGCTTAAGGACATCGATAAATTTGCTTAGCTTGAATACAAGATTGCTACTAGGAATTTTTAGGCCATGGTAACCTTCATGTAGACTTCTTTAGTTAAGTCACAATGGAGGAAGGCTGTGTTGATGTCAAGCTGATGGATATACCAGTTTTTTGAGGCAGCAAGAGACATAATTAGTCGAATGGTTGTCAGTTTTACAACAAGACTGAAATTCTCTAAGTAATCAATTCCTTCTATTTGTGTGAAACCCTTAGCAACTAAACATGCTTTATATCTTTGTATGGTGCCCTTAGCATGAAGCTTAATTTTAAAGATCCACTTGCAGCTATGAGTTTTTTCCTAGGGGGTAAAGGGACTAAATCCCAAGTGTTTGTTTCAGTAAGGGACATAATTCATCTAAGGTGGATAACTTGATATCAAATAATTTGTGGGGAGAATATAATTGATTATAAGATGAAAAATTATGGAGAGGGTATTGATAAGTGCCAAAATGTACTTATTTTGTGTATGTAAATAGTGGCACTTATCGATACTTTTGTTAATACCGTTTGAATAATTCCCCGTTTTGTGTATAAATACGTATACTTTGTGAATAATTGTATTTTCATATACTTTTATACCATTTGATAGTTTTTCCTTTGTTTTTATAGGTATTCATGCTTATTGGAGCCTTGAGGAATAAAGTGTCAAAGGCACGGCTTCGATTTCGCAGTTTTGGTGAAAGCCCGCTTAGCCATCATCAAGCGGACTTCCATAGGCTCAAAATAAGGATGACTAAAATCATCATTTTGGGTTCCATTCATTCATTATTGGATAAAGCATTGAATAAGCTTTCCAACGCTTCGAACCGGGCGCAATTCGGAGTTACGGTTCTCGAGTTATGGCGAAAACAAAATCTGGTTTTTAGCAGACTCCGCTAAGCGGACTCTGTTCCGCTCAGCGGACCTGCGGATTTTCAGACTTGTTAAAAAGGGGAAAAATCACATTTTTAGGTTATGGGTTGGGTATTTTTGAGTCCCAACACCATCAACTTCATTCTTAGATCAAAATTAGCTTAGAAAACAACTTCGGAGGTTGCATAAGGATGATCGGGGGTGGATTGAGCGTCGAACGGAGCTGACAAACCGGGAGATCTTCGGTTCATTTCTCTTATTCTTTGTGTATTTCTCTTTGGTTGGTTTTGTTTGTATATTTACTTGAATCTTATGTATATTTACCGATTATAATGTTATATTTAACTTGCTTGACAAATCTGTGTTGATGTTATCCTGGATTTTTGCTCTATGCTGGGGATTTGGGGTGCTTTAGAGATAAACTTCTTGAATCCTTATCTAGGATGATAATCTGTTGGTTCTGAACTCTAGAGATAGATTTAGAGCTAGCATTCACCGTTTGTATCTGTACGTAATGCTTTCGTGTTTGAGCGGCGCGCGAGAGATCGCTGACGCGAGAATACGGATGTTCTCGCGACTTCGCGTTAGAGATAACCTTAGTTGTGAGATGATCTCGTTTGTGCTCCAGAGATGGACGCTTATGTGAGAGATACGTGATGACATAGACGAGTATCGTAGGTTGAATATAATGGGTTGGTAAGTGTATGTTTGTGAAGAGTGAATATATTTACATTCCTGATAAGTTCTTTCTCTTCTAAGAATGTGTTTGTTTATTCTTACCTGTCTATATCTTTGTTTACTTTTTGCTCATTCAATCCCGAGCTCGAAACCGTAGAAACTGTTGAATGGCATCTCTCCATCTCTGTGGACGATAATTCCCGGATTAATATTTCCAAATCTTGTTTGTTGCTTGCCCTATACTGCATTCAACAAAATGGCGCCGTTGCCGGGGATGGTTGTGAATTGCATCGCAATAGTTTTCGTGGTTTTGAGCTTTGTATATAACGTATATATTGTATAGTTTCAAGTGTATATATTTACTTGTACATGTTTACTTGTTTATGTTCACCATATAGTTTCTTGTATATGTTACATATAAGTATACTTTTATTGGTGAATGTTGGTGAAACATGTTGATCTCGGATGAGCTCTTTAATAGCAAATCTTCACTTTTCAACTTGTGAATCCAACATTCACTAACTTTTCTCTTTGTGTATGTTAATAGTTAAATGTGTTTCATGTTTGTATATATGTGTTTGTTCATGTACATATTTGTATACTTGTGTTTTCCTTTATGTTCTTTTAATCATTGTATATATTTGTACCCGTGTTTGTTGAGTGGTTGGTTAGGACACTTTCTTTAGGATTGTACGGTGAGACGTCACCATGACATGACGAGAGGAAGCTACTTTCCAAACAACGAAACAATAAAGGCGTCGAGCTAACGACGTAAAACAAGCGCTTGTTGGGAGGCACCCCAACGGTTGTAAATGTTGTTTATATTTTTGTTTAAGAGGAATTTAGGTGAAGTGGTGTGTGATTGGAACAGCTGGTGCAATTCTGATTTTTTTGAGTTCTGATGTGCCCGCTAAGCGAGCTCAGCTCCGCTAAGCGAGCATAGCAGAATTTTGTTTTTCTGCTCTATACCAGTGGGGTTCCCATTCCACCTGGTTCACTCATTTTTCCCACTTTCACTAAGGCTATTAGTAGTAGATAATAGTTTTATTTTTCTAATTTTTTATTGGTTGTTTTTTCTCGAATTTTGTCGATAATTCGAAGATTTTTGAGGTGATTCTCCAAAGCTTGAGTGTTTCAACTTGCGGATGTATGGTAGAATATTATTTTTGAAGTTGTATCACTCAAGGTAATTATTTATCGCTTTCTATAGCATAACATGTTTAGGAAACTTTTCATTTGTACAATTACCATGCCATTCATTCTTTTTGCATTACTTGCTTATTGATTGAATCACTTTAGTTCCCAAACCATAAATGTGAGGAAGCTTTCCATTATTCATATATGCTGGAGGCCACAATCTTTGTTTTAACTGGATTTTATTATGCTTAATCTTTTGTTTATGTTGATTTTATGAAAGCATGAAAAGGATCAAGGCATTTTGTTTCATTTTGAGCACAACCACCATAACCAAATAGTCAATTCACCTTGTGAGTGTGTGATCATTTGTTAACCCTTTTGAGCCTTTTTGTCAATGTCCATGTTGTTTTTGCTAAATGCTTATCTTTGAGTGTTTAGTTGTCATTTTTGCATGGATGATTGATTTTTTATTTTCTTGAACCCTCAACCATGATTTTTGGTATGAATTTTTACCTTGCCTTAGAAAGTAGGGAGTATTCACATGATGGTGTGGTTGAATTCAAGTTGGGGAGAGAAATGGTTGCTACTTATTTGGTTGTTTCTATGAGGTTGAAAAGAAAGAAAAAAAAAGAAAAGAAAAAAAATGTGAAAAGAAAAGAAAAGAAGAAAAAAAAGAGAAAAAGTTTTGAAAAAGAAAAAGAAAAGAGAAGTGAATAATTGTGCTAATAAGTATTGTGATTGGTTTGAGAAACTTGTGGTTATGGAAGAAGTTTGATCGAGATTGTGTTGTTTGAATCTTTGGTGGATTAATCACTCCCTTAGGTTTAGGCAAGTTTTTGTTTCGATTAGCCTTAGGACATATCCCTTGTTTGTTAACCAAGCCACATTACAACCTTGAAAAGCCCTTGTGATTCTTGCTTTTATATCTTCAATGTGATTTTTGGATGAATGCATAATTTAATCTTTTGTTTGCAAGATTGTTGGATGAGTGTTAAAAGTCCTTCACCTTTGTGTGTTCATCCATTGATGAATTTTTGCTAGGTGTGATTCATGATGTGAGCATGTATTGTGTTAGAATGTTTTGTATGCTTTTTGTGCTTAGGATTAGTTTCATTTATATGTTGTCGTTGTAGTATAGTGGTAAGTATTTACTTTGTTTATACGTTTTTATATTGAGCCATACATTTGTTTTTGGTTTTTCTAAACTTGTTGATTCACAATTCTTTGGTTTATTACTTTCAATTCTTTGATTTATTTGACATTGTTTGAGGACAAACAAAGTTTCAAGTTGGGGAGAGTTTGATAAGTGCCAAAATGTACTTATTTTGTGTATGTAAATAGTGGCACTTATCGATACTTTTGTTAATACCGTTTGAATAATTCCCCGTTTTGTGTATAAATACGTATACTTTGTGAATAATTGTATTTTCATATACTTTTATACCATTTGATAGTTTTTCCTTTGTTTTTATAGGTATTCATGCTTATTGGAGCCTTGAGGAATAAAGTGTCAAAGGCACGGCTTCGATTTCGCAGTTTTGGTGAAAGCCCGCTTAGCCATCATCAAGCGGACTTCCATAGGCTCAAAATAAGGATGACTAAAATCATCATTTTGGGTTCCATTCATTCATTATTGGATAAAGCATTGAATAAGATTTCCAACGCTTCGAACCGGGCGCAATTCGGAGTTACGGTTCTCGAGTTATGGCGAAAACAAAATCTGGTTTTTAGCAGACTCCGCTAAGCGGACTCTGTTCCGCTCAGCGGACCTGCGGATTTTCAGACTTGTTAAAAAGGGGAAAAATCACATTTTTAGGTTATGGGTTGGGTATTTTTGAGTCCCAACACCATCAACTTCATTCTTAGATCAAAATTAGCTTAGAAAACAACTTCGGAGGTTGCATAAGGATGATCGGGGGTGGATTGAGCGTCGAACGGAGCTGACAAACCGGGAGATCTTCGGTTCATTTCTCTTATTCTTTGTGTATTTCTCTTTGGTTGGTTTTGTTTGTATATTTACTTGAATCTTATGTATATTTACCGATTATAATGTTATATTTAACTTGCTTGACAAATCTGTGTTGATGTTATCCTGGATTTTTGCTCTATGCTGGGGATTTGGGGTGCTTTAGAGATAAACTTCTTGAATCCTTATCTAGGATGATAATCTGTTGGTTCTGAACTCTAGAGATAGATTTAGAGCTAGCATTCACCGTTTGTATCTGTACGTAATGCTTTCGTGTTTGAGCGGCGCGCGAGAGATCGCTGACGCGAGAATACGGATGTTCTCGCGACTTCGCGTTAGAGATAACCTTAGTTGTGAGATGATCTCGTTTGTGCTCCAGAGATGGACGCTTATGTGAGAGATACGTGATGACATAGACGAGTATCGTAGGTTGAATATAATGGGTTGGTAAGTGTATGTTTGTGAAGAGTGAATATATTTACATTCCTGATAAGTTCTTTCTCTTCTAAGAATGTGTTTGTTTATTCTTACCTGTCTATATCTTTGTTTACTTTTTGCTCATTCAATCCCGAGCTCGAAACCGTAGAAACTGTTGAATGGCATCTCTCCATCTCTGTGGACGATAATTCCCGGATTAATATTTCCAAATCTTGTTTGTTGCTTGCCCTATACTGCATTCAACAGGTATATAGAAGTACCTGCAGAAGTAGTGGAATTGTCAGGGAAGTTATCTATTTGCAAGGAGCAATGGTAGTCTTTGAGGTAGCTAAGAGGTTTTGAAATTCTGGTTGTTTTAAAATTTTTAAAGGCAATCTCTTTTTTAAATAAGTGGCATGATCAAAGGCATGAGCCCAAAAAACTTTTGAAAGGTGAGCTTGAAATAAAATGGGTCTAGTCGCACAAAGAAGATGTTGATGCTTCCTTTCAACTATCTCATTTTGTTTGGGAGTATCAACACGAGCAGTGTGATGAATAATGCATGTTTTTTATAAAAATCCTTAAGGAGAAACTCAGGGCCATTATTAGTTCTTATTGTCTTGATAGTAGTTTTAAATTGAGTTTGTATGAAATGCACAAAAGACTTAACAAGATTACTATTTTCAAATTTTAGTTTCATTAAAAAAATCCAGCAAAAACGGTTGTGGTCATCAACAATAGTAATAAAATAACGATAGCCAAAGATAGATGGGTAGAATATGGCCCGAAAATATCCATATGAACAATATCAAAGCAAGCATTATAAGTCATATGACCCCAAATGTTCATCTGGAATTGATACAATGAGCCTTATATACTAAAATAGAAGTAACGCTTATAAGTAAAGACATAATGGAAAACTAAAGGGCCAATAGGAATAAAGCAAAAACTAGGATATTTTAACATTAGAAGTAGGCATGACAACAAAACCCGTACCCGCGGGTACCCACCCGAACCTGCCCCGAAGTTGACGGGGAAAACCCGCTTTGACTGGGTTTGGACTCGGGTTTGGATTTTCCCTTATTACAAAATATGGGGACGGGTCGGGTAATGGGAACACTAGTACCCACCCTGAACCTGTCCCGAAGTCGCCCCGTTTGTTTCATTGTGTATATTATTATATAATTTTGATAATTTAGAATATTAAATACGTGACAATAGTTTGATATTTTAATTTGTATTTATTTTTTAAAATATTTGAAATGTATGTATGAATTTTTTTGAAATTGTTTCATAACTATTATTTTTAAAGTAATTTAATTTTGGAAAAAATAAGTATTTCTATTAAAAAAAATTATTTCACTAAATGGATGGTGACGGGGTTACTCGAACCCAACCTGAACCCGTTTGGGTTGGAATTGGGTTTTAATTCTTCATCCTCGTTTGAGTTTGGGGCGGGGAACAAGGATTGTTTGGGGATTCAGATTTTGGTTTGGGAGAGATAATAACCGTCTCCGACCCGTCCCGTTGTCATTCCTAATTAGAAGTCATACGGTTCAACCAATAATCTAGTAACTTAATAACTTGATTCAGTCGATAATCGATCTATGTTCTAACACTTTTATTTGGATACTCTAGTCGCTCTTAACTCAAATTTATTGTATATTTGATTTGTCAAATATATTTACTAA